>NW_008631109.1:17551-37084 GCF_000691845.1 Merops nubicus | reverse complement strand
TATATACACACACACATATATATAAAATGTTTTAAAA
Organism: Merops nubicus; assembly: GCF_000691845.1. NCBI lineage: Eukaryota > Metazoa > Chordata > Aves > Coraciiformes > Meropidae > Merops > Merops nubicus. The sequence continues at coordinate 37,047 of NW_008631109.1, read as the reverse complement.
TGTTTCTTTGTGTCAGTTTGGGGTGAAAATAAAAAATCTGTGATAAAAAGCTCTCTTTGAAAAGAAAACCCAGTTGTTCTACCTAGTCAGTACTTTTAGACACGGGCTTTAAGATGTTTTGGGGCAGCTGTCCAAAATTTCTTCAGTATTGGGAAGTTAGGAGTCCTAGGCCTAACTCTGTAATCTTGTTTTAATAAGGTAATCCAGTTGTCACTGAAGCTTGAAATTTCTTTTTTTTTCTGGGAAATGCAATTCTTTTAAAATGTTTTCTTTTTTCCCAAATCATAATTAACTTGTCCAAACATCTACCTTATCCACAAAATTAAAGTTTTGACAAAAATAAATCAACATGCCCTTATTACGCCATGCAATTCTGATACAAGGTGCTTCATTCTGACCACATGCTATAATTCTAATGATAGAAAACTTCCTAGAAGTCATCTCAACTGGATTTGTGTTGAAAATAGCAGTGAAACTGCTCTTGGTATAGTGTTTCATTTGGTAAATCAGCATTTCTGACTGAAAATTATTCCATCATAAAAAAAGTTCTCATTGCTTTCATGTAATTGCTTCTCAGAAGTTGATTTCTTTTGAACAAGGTGGGATTATGTGAATAGCATTCTGTAATATTAATCAGATTTTCTAGGCAGGTCCATTGCCTCCTTGTTTGTACACATACTTTGACTTCCCTGTTTGACAGAGATTGCACTGTTTATGACAAACTTTTTAATGCCTAAATCATCTTTAATATTTAAATCAAGTTTAATGCCTCAAGCATTTTTGCAGACCACCATCTGCAATGACCAAATGAGAACATCCAGCTTTTTTCATACCAGCAAGGCAAGGAATTCTGGGACTAAGTCCCTCTCTGTGTTAAGCAGGAGTACTGTGACAGCATCATACAAGGAAGTAAGCCAAAAGTAGTCATCCCATGGGAAAGCTGTGGTTCGCAGGCTGTGATTTCAATTATTTTGAGTTTCAATCCTAATTGAACAAAAACTAATAAGATGTCACAATTACCTCACTTTTAGTTACATTCTGATGTGGCTTGAAAATACTTGACTACTAAGAGTTGGTAAGAATTTGTGAAGAACTTCGTGTTGCTAGAATTTGGTCTGAAAAGATTTTTCTTTTTTCTTTTTCTTTTTTTTTTTTTTTCTTTTTAGGGGGAGTGAGGATATATGGATGATGGAAAAAAGCAGTCTTTTCATTTATATGATAATACATGTCTTTCATAGACAGTGACAGGCCTACAATAGATGTTATTAGGTAACCTCCTGTCTATAGAGATGCTTTGAATACAATTCTTTTCCAGCGTTATTAAGTTACTGCCTTTGTTAAGCTACCAGTTTTGGTCAGTCCCACAAAACATGCCTCAAATAAGGTAAGACTATACAATAGAACATTTCCTGTAAAGTTTAACCATGAAATAGTGCATTTTCATATTTAAAATAGGAACGATCATTAATAGCCTTAATGCTTTACCCAGGGACAGAGGGGAAAATGGATAAAAAGGAAACTCTTAAGGACATTTATAATAGCTTTTTTATTCTCCAAAGTAAAATCCTAAGTTAGGATTAGTTTTACTTGGCTCCAGCTAGCTGAATGGTAACCTTTTAGTCTAAACTGTCATCCACAAACTTTGCATGTCAATGAAAAGTGACACCTAGAGATGATGATTCACCCCATACATCTATACAGCAGTCTTAGGATGGGATGAATCACACCCAGAGCATCCCATATTTCAGCACTGACTATGGAGAGAGATTGAACATCTAGTTTTGACTAGACACATAAAGCTGTTACAGGCACGTGAGACAAATCCCACTTCTAGTGTTATGGAAGACAATAACGAATTCTCTGACCTGCTTATTACTTATTCCCAATTTAAATCTTGACCTTCTGATAGAAGGAAGCAAAATTTATCTGAAATTTTACAGCTAGGATCGGAACGCTGAATTTCGGCAGCTCCTGTTATAATCAGAAATGACCACTGCAAGGTGTTTGCTCAGCATTTTGCTTCATACTGATACCTACATGTACAAGTTTTTTGGTCATTACTTAATTAAAGTTGTTAGAGAGGGATGGGTTCTTCTTGTGAAACCAAAATGATGTTTAAAAATTAATCACTGGACCACAGTGTCTTACTCCTAGGGAATATGACAGGCAGGTGTTTCTTAATTGCATAAAGAGTCAAGAGAAATTAAAAATAATGGGGAAACAGCCTTGCATATATTCTGCATATGTAACTCCTTGTGTGGCTAAAACCAAGAATCAATGAAGTTAGCCAGAATGTGTTTCATCATTAAAGTCTTGCTTCAGAAACTGCACAATGACAGCTAAAAACTTTTTTCTTTTTTCTTTTTTTTTCTTTTTTTTTTTTCTTTTTTTTTTTTTTTTTTTTTTTTCTTTTTTTTTTTTTTTTTTTTTTTATTTGAATGCTCAGAAGAGATAAGAAAGCCAGAAGAAGAACAGATGTGTTAGAAGTGTGAAATGGATTAACATCAAAGCCCCCTGGGAAAATCTGAAACATGAAATGAAGGATCCTGAATGACAAGAGCTATTCAGAATGCATTAAAAGCTCTGCAGTGCATTTTGGTGCTGTCTGTGTGAGCAACGCGAGGCCCTGTGTGCTAGGGAGAGATGCTGATAACGAAAGCTCTGTGAACTTCAGGGAAATTCAGTTCATCACTGAGAACTCACCTTGTGGCACAATTTGAATGAGATAGAAAAAGCACCCAAACTAGTGTTTGCCAATATTTATTGTCCCCAGTGATATGAAATGGATAGATAATTTAAGCCTTGGACTACCAGGGCTATAGGTGAAGCAGTAATGATCTAAAAATCAGAGTCTATTTTAGTAGTATCCTCTCTGAGTGTTTAAAGCTCTCTATTAATATTCATCAGCTGACAGATTATCATGGACAGCATATTTTGATACGCTTAAATTCAAAGAAAGTAAACAAGAAAAAACAATGTAAAAGATCTCTTTTCAATTTCTTGATTTTCACACAGATTCTTTGGGTGCAGATGATTTATAGCTTAGGCAAATTAATCTCACAAATGGTTTCTGAACTGGCAGGCACTGGTATCCAAGTAGTTATTGATGGGAAGAGGTCACCAATGCTCAAAATGTGAAGTAGACTGTACAGGCTACTGCTGAGTTATTACTTCATCTAAACTCAATGAAAGTCAAAGGAAGTTGGTCAGATAATACAGAAAATACATCAAGATTTAATTCCCACTTTATTGCAGACTGAACTTGCTACAGTTTCAGAATACAAATCTCACACCAGAAATTTTGGACAAGTACAAGCCCAGCTAAAATTTACAAAATCAGGAAGTCTTTCAGTTGGCCACAATGCCCTTCTGATGAAGGCTCAGAAAATCTTCGAGTGAAAAGCTGCCCAAAGTCACTTTTCAGCACTTCATACAATACAAATTGTATTTATTGCTAAATATCTCTCTTGTAGAGACACCATTGTGACATAAGTGAAAATCTCAGGCCTTTAAGTTCCATTCAAAGTGATATTTTCACCCAACTCCTGATACAGACCAAAGGGTGATTTAAGTCAGACTGCTTCCCTCAACAAGGTGCTGCTTTCGTCATCTACAGGCAAAAAGCTAGGTTAAAAATAAAACCAACAACAACAAAAGGCAAACAAAAGCAAGATTTCTCACAATCTTGAAGAACTGGCCAGTCCTCAGAAATAAGCATCCTCTTGGTGCAAAGTTTTCTACCTCTATCGATCTCTGCCACTCTTGGGACAGGTGCATCAGGATCTGATAAAGTGAATTTATGAAGCAGACAGTTATATTTTTGTGGTTTCTTTTTTTTTTTTTTTTTTTTTTTTTTTTTTTTTTTTTTTTTTTTTTTTTTTTTTTTTTGTTTTGTGCTTTCTTATTTGTTTGTTTGTGTTTTTTTCTGGCAGTGAAGTTCATATATTATTCAAAATATGCCATGAGCTTTAGAGAATTTCCATCTTACTTGAGTATACTATCAACAAAAAAGGTTATTCACAGACTGAGGTACATCCACTGTGTCTGCAATACATGCAATCGACTGATTCTTTTGGGCTTCTTTTCTGCTGCTTTTTTTTGGCAGATGGCAATGGATTAACTTGAAATGACATAACTTTCTTTCACTCTGTACTAGTAAAGCTTTTAAAAATACAACCAGAGGACGATAAGTTTTAACATATTAAAAGTAAAATAACATTCTCTAGACTGAAAGTTTTATAGTTAGAAGAATCTAACTATATTGTTTGAAAACAGAATCTATTAGTATGTAAATCAATTTGTCCTGTTGATTAATTTCCTAATAAGAAGTGATTATGTCTTTATGCTCTGTTATGCTGAGTTCAGTTTTATTATTGGACTAAGCCACATCCCTTATTTATATCCACACAAATAATCCCGTTGTAAGGCAAATATAACCACTCTTAAAATAAATATTCTCAGAACATATATTCAAGCATAGAATGTTTTTAGGACAGACTGAAGTTAAATTTTTTAATAGCATGTGCAAGAGCTGGACACCCAGGGAGAGGTTGATCTTACTTAATTTTAGAGTTATATAGCTGAACAAGTCATCTTTGCCTCCCTTTACAGTCAACAAAGAAAAATAAGCTGTATGAGAGAAACATTTTCCTGACATTTTAAGGATCTATTTAAGCGTGAAATGAATCACAGCCTAGAATTTTTTATTTCTATCGAGTAACTGTACAGGGAGTGGCTAATTTAGTTGTAGACACCTAAACTTCTGATGACAGGCTTTTTAAAGCTTGTCCTTGTATCCATCACTTTTAATGGAGTGAAACATTATCACATTTATATTATAAAACAGAGAGGTATCTGTGTTTAAAAGGAAAAAAAAAAAAAAAAAAAAAAAGTAACACCTTTGAACTAAAAGACTCCCCCAAAAGATGATCTTTGAAGCACTGAGACACAGAATTCAGTCTACTGAAACAGAAATAGAATGCTGGGTTAAACAATGATAAACAGTCCTCTACATAAGGATTCTCTATGAGTTTGGTATGTAGTTCACAATTATTTTCTTCCAAATAGGAAGAGTTGCACCTATGGGTGTATATCAGTGCCTCATCATCTCTCTCTGTTGTCTTTATGAATCCATTCTCTACAGCTGTACTTCAGTTTTTTGATAGCCAAAAAAGAAAACTCACTAACAACTTGTTGTTTCTAGACTTACCATCATATTTATCACAAAAGGAATCACAAAGTGGTCTGTGTTGGAAGGGTCCATAATGATCATCTAGTTCCACCCTTCATGCCATGGGCAGGAATGTCTCCCACTAGAGCAGGTTGCTCAAAGCCCCATCCAACCTGGCCTTGAACGTATCCAGTCACAGAGCATCGACAACTTTCCCTGGGCAACCTGTTACTAACACTTTCATGTAATACAACCTCAGTTGTGCTTACATTCATGCCAGAGTATAAAAGACTTCTTCAGCTTACCTATTGTGAGAGACCTTGTAGGCTGAAGAAAAATTCAAGTATCCACTACATTTTGCAGGTACAGTCCAAGATCTTCAAATGAGCTATTTAATCTAAGGAAATCAGTTTGTAGCTGCTATTTCAAATTCAGTCATTTTTGAAAACCTGGATGGACAAAGATGTCTCAGTTTGGTTATGCAAAGATGGAGACATTAACTATGTTGGAAAATCTAAATCCAGGTTTTTCAATACAGCAGTGAAACAGAGAAAACAGAATAATTTGGTTTTTACACATACTGGGTAAATTATAAAATAATTAGTCATGTTTCAGTTTAAATAACATGAAAAAACTCCTTTAATTAAGATTCTTAATTAATAGTTGAAAGATTAATCAATCAATAATTATAACTATCATTATAGGGTGTAATTGTGCTTAATTGGAGGGGCTGATTAATGATCAGAATAAACCTTTCAAATTCTCATACTTGAAAATGGTGGGAAGTGATGGATTCCAGCCTACAAAGTTAAAAAGTAATCCAAGGATCATAGAAAATACGCCTTCAGCTACTTGACCAAAACCTGAAAACATATTATTGAAGTGCAAAAAAATATTTCCATTGTTAGACATGTATACTATCCTGTTTGTAGCATATGTGTGGTTTTGATTAGTTTGAGCAAAATGTCCCTCAGAAGAACATGGATAACACTTTTTTTTCTGGAAACAGCAAGCCTTGTTTTCTTCACCCAAAATGTAAATTTTGGTTCATGTAAGTACAGATATGCACAACTCTACTTGGATCCTACCTAGTCTTATAGGTCCCTAATGTTTTCCTTAGGTTCCCCAAGAATTTAGAGTCATAGCTTTCAGTAGGACAGTAGTTGTCTCGTACATAACAGCTGTGCTGTATCATGCATCATTGTGGAATGCCTTCCAGATCTACCTTATATCTGTGTGACTTCAGAGCTGAAGCTGTCTTTAGCTCAAATGTTCTATGATCTTGGTCTGGCAAAAGAGAATAGAAGATTTCAGGGGGGAAAAAAAATAAAAAAAAAAATAAATTAAAAAAATACAGCTTTCTTCTTATTTTGTTTCATACATTCAGTAGCCTACAGATTAATGCAATCTCTGGGACCGTTGTCTTCAGCCCAGGGTGTAGTGGATCCAGCCTTTGAAAGAGGTGTTTCAATCACACACCACTCCCAGGAACGTGAACAACACCATAAGACCTGCTAATTCCAGTGAAGTGTGCACACACTGGGACCAATGGATTTTGGGTAACGCACCGTAGGGACTGCGGACTTGTCAGCCAAGGACAGACTTGCAGTCTGGTTCCTGCTCCAGTGGCACGTTCTGATTTTTTTCTGAACAATGTTTAATGTCACTGATTCTGCCAGTCTAGCACCACTGAGTTAATCTACTTAGTCGTTTGGGGACGAAGAAAAAAAGTGGAAACATGAAAATTTAAACTATTAAGTGAGGCTTTAACTATATCCTGTATTACCCCTTTAGCTATAGAAAAAAACCTCTAGAGAGAATATAGTACTTTAACACACTGAAACACTGTGTTAAAGATAGCAATAAATGTTCTTTGGAACAGGAAGCAAAAAAACATCCTTGCAGAATTTAGCTGAGAAGGGCCTATTGTTGCTAGTTTGCCTCCTTTGAGGGAAAGTGAGGCAAAGATGTAAAACGTGAGTAAGAAAAGACAAAAAAGGGTGTAAGCAGAAAAATACAGCAAACCTACAAAATTCAGCTTCTCTCTCTGATGCTGACTCTACTTTCCAACCTGGAGAAATACAATCACAGCACACATTCCTATTAGCTCTCCAAGACCTTGTACTCATGTTAGGCTGTTTAAGATGTTGCTTTAGCTGCTTTTTTGGTCACTAGATCACAGCAGTTTTGTGAAATAAATTATCCTGTCTGGCTAACCCAGACTGTTATTATCAGAAGACTAAAGCTCTCTCTCACAGGAGAGAGGAAATGTAAGGAGGAAAGGAACAGGACAAAAATTTAAGGAGTGAAAGCAGAAAATCAGCTTGTACAATGCACACATTTGGGACTCAGTCGACACTGCTGATGGACCATTCTCTGAGCCTTTTTTTCATGACCCAGTTTGGAGAGATATTCTCCCCAGGAAAACACAATGATGCCAAAACAAATATGTGGGTCCCACATGTGGGCTTTGCAGGTTTGGGGTAGCTTAGAGAAAGCGTGTGTGGCAACTGCTTGTTCTTTGTTTGTTGTGGGGTCAGATGAAACACTTCAACCTTCAGGACCATCACTCTGGCCTCTCTCAAAGTGAAACTTTATTCAAATGTCTTTTTGAAAGTTCTCAACACAATTGCAGTGCAGGGTGGATTTCACTATAATGCCTCTGAAATCATGATACATGGTTACTCATCCTGCAACACACAGTCAGAGTCAACCTTCCTTTGGCAAAAGTAATTGGATTAGACCCTTGCAGCTTGATCTTGGAAAGCATTAAGAACCTGGGTGATAACTGAGCAAAAGATTTAATCGGTAGTTCAAATTTAATCATGGTCCTGTGGATTTCACTGAAAGCATGTAAATTTACTGTAGCTCAGAGACTAGTATTCTTTATAAGAAAACAATATAAATCTTGTTCTTCATTACAATGCACAGCTATGCAATAATAAGAACTTCTAGAAACAGAGGAAAATGAAAGTCTCACTCCCAACCTGCCTCATGCCATTAGTCAATACTCATATATTAATATTAGTAATGGAACTGTTTTCTTACATTGAGGCCAAGAAGCACAGTGGCTTGTCTCCATAATGTTTAATTATTTTAGCCACCTCAAATGGGTGTTAAGAAGTAACCTGCTCTCTGTCCCTCATACTTAAATAGTCTTGAAGAGTGCCAGGAATTCTGGAAAAAAGTAATCCTGAGCCTCTTCCATAGTATTGGAGCTCTGATACCTGGCAACATTCCTGAACAGAGATAAATTTATTATTCTAAGTAACACCTTAGACAATTCTTTACACTGGAGGAGACAACAGGCAGATACCTGCTAAGAAAAGGAAGACAGAAATTAAGGCTCTGCCTCAGACTAGACTGGAATAAACTTTGCTGGTATGAACTGTGGAATTGCCAAGACTATTATTTTACTTGTCATCCCTTTGTCAGTGGTATACAGCAAGATGAGGTTCAGAAGTGCAGCCAGTATCAAAGTGGATTCAGGAGCTTTCTAAAGCTAGCAGAGTTTGTAAACCCAGCTACATGGGAGAAGAGATGGAAAAGCAAAAGGAGATACAGCAGTGAGACATATCTTCTTGCACTGTCTTATCCAGGGACTTCTGGCTGAAGCTTGTGGAACTTATTTATAATGGTTTTGGCTGAAGTAATATTTCTGCTAATTCAGAGCACCCATGTCCTGTTTCAGGTAAGTGTAGAGCACACTGTTGATAAACAGAGCTAAACGAGACAACCTGGCATCTAAAGCAATACCTTAACTGTTTGATTCCAACTCCACTTCTAAGGTGTGTTACTCAAGGTAGTATTTGAACAAAAACAGGCCTTCTGACCATGGGAATTATGTCCAAATGTTATATTCAGGGATGTAAACACCCTTCATTTTTATTCCTCATGACTTGCCTGGAAATCAGTATGATTAACATCAGTCCATTATACCTTCCATCAAAAGTGGTGAAACTTGGCAAAAGACTGCAACCAGATCCTGGATTAAATACAAAATCATAGAACAAAAAAGGGAAAACCAGGCCTTGCCCTGAATTAGTCATCCAGGTTCCTTGTTTCTGTCAGGTTCCTGTGTAAAAAAGGTCTACCATCATTATTTTATGAGAAGCTCAAACCAGTAGGCACACAGAAAGCTAAGCAAATAAAACCTAGGTCTTGAGTCTCACTGGGAATTTTGGCTTGAAATAGATACTTGGAAGCTCCAGATTTAGATTATATTATGCCAGAAGTACATGTATCAAGGGAAATTCAGTCAAAAACCTAAGAATCCATGAAATATAAAGATTATTCCAAGGGCAGATGGCCACAAGTCAAGGTAATGAGTCTATGGGATGCAGGCTGAGTGGCAGTCAGTACATTGTCTAAATCCTTTTCTGGATCTGCCTGTTAATCTCTTTGCTTTTCAGTTCTCTATTAGTAAAATGGGAATAACTACTCATATTCTTTCATCCTTTGTTTATTAAGAAAAAAGTTGCACAGGATACTTCTATGTTTTGCTGCATCTTATAAATGAAATGCTGATCCCTACTGGGGCCCCTGGGCACTGCTGCTGTACAAATAAATTCATAGCTGTGGTTGTCACAGAGGGAGAATATTGACTGCAGGTGAGGAATAGGTAGCCAAAGCAGATTAACTCTTAAGCAGTGAGGATCCTGTTTTCCAGTCTTTTGTAAGAAGGAAAAAGTACAGAGAAAAAGAGAAAATATATGACACATAAGATGAATCATTTCTAAAGGGAATGGTTTTGAAAATTTCTCCACAATGCATCAGCAGCCTGTCTGCAAGCATCATTTTTTTTGCCTCCTTTACACATTTTTTAGCAAATTTCATGCCAGTGAAAGATGCAGGATTGACATTCTTAAATCTTCCTTTTATCCATGGAAAAGATAAAGCATAGTCAGAAAATGTGCAGGTTTCCTCAGATTTCCAGGCCAACATGCCTTCATCTGACCTGAAGGGGCACCTTTAGTGGAGGGAAATGCATTTTAGTCACCATTCGTATTTTATTCTTGGACCTGATGCTGAAATTGTTATCCTGAGAGATGAGTGGGATACTCTGGTTTAAGTATGATGCGGGCACCTGTTCTCTCTGCTGATGTTATCCAACTCATTCCACGTGGGCCAATGTACAGTCTTCTGAAAACCTCTTTCAGTCACTTCCAACCAGAACACAGTTGCAAGTTCATTACAGCCTTAAACAGTAAACCCTGATTTAAGGAGCTCCGTGGGCCAGTGCCAATCTTCCAAAGCCATCCAGCCATCCAGAACACTTCTGCCTTGCCCCAACATGCCTCTGTGAGATATTGTCTAAGGGGCAAAGATAAAATCTATTTTTTTTTTTTTTTTTTTTTCCGAAGGCCACCAGCTCTCACTGCTGTCAGTGTAATATGGTCACTAAATTCCCAAAGACAATATTACTGCAAATCACCTCAAATGTGCTGCAGGCGGTAGAATGATCCCATAATCAAAAAGCTAGGTCTTTGAGGACAAGTTTAATTACTTTAATCTATACAGCCTGGAAAACATAATGGTTAATGGGGTAATCTACTGAAGTATGTGGAATTTTGAGTAGTATAGACTGTGCCACTGTATGACACTACTCTCAGCACAGCAGAGATGATAAAACCAAGAGCATAAATGGTGACTGAAGAAAGCCTTAGATGTTCATAAATCAATAATTGATAAAAAGTACTCTTGTGTAACTAAGTAGAATTTTATGTTGCAGGTAGAATAAACTGATTACATGATACTATAGTGCTCAGTGGAATTATGGAATGAGCTTCATTCATTCACTCTAATTGCTGCATATTTGTACACAAATGGCTGAAATGGTTCTATCAGTTTTGTAGTCTATAAAACTGTAAGAAAATCCTGCCCTTTGAGTCCACAGATGAAAGCCATGATATTTTCCCAGCATGGGGCTCCGTGCTCCTGGAAAAGCTGAACATCAGCAGATACATAGAGGTTGATGTTCTCGATGCATCTGGCCATTAAAGATTTCAAAGCACTTTTCTCATGGGTAGAGGTGTTAACCCCTCTGTCCTGGCTAGTTTCCAATCTGGGTAACAAGCCACCTGGACCAGATGCTGAGGGAACTTAAGGACGAAGTGGTTGGGCTGCTAACAGAAATGTACAATCTCTCATTAACATCTTCCACTGGAGATGTTTTATCTGTCTTTTAAAAAGACATTAGGGATGATCCTGGGAATTACACACCAGTGAGCCTTACTTCAGCAAATGGACTGCAATGATAATTAAAAGTAGGATTATAAAAAATCCTAGATAAGCGTGATACGTTACAGGCAAAGAAATGTGTGTTGTGTAAAGGAAAATCAAGCTTCTTTAATTTACTAGAATTCTTTGAAAGTGTCAAATAAATATTGGATAAAGGAGAACTGGCTGACATAATCTATTAGGACTTTCAAGAAGCTTTTGAGAAATTCTCTCAAAAAAAGCTGTTAAGGAAACTAAGCCGTCATGGAATACGAAGGAAAACACATTATAATGGGGCAAAGACTGGCTAAGAAACAGAATGCAAAAAAGGGGAATAAGTGTTTCATTTTAAGCAGGACTTGGCCAGCAACACTGGATACGTGCTTAGTTTTTATAGTTCTAGTGTGCTTTTTTTCTTCTGTCTTATAATTGCTGGTTGCTAATTGAGAAAATACTTTGTTGGATTTTTTTTTGCAGCATGAAATTGAAATTATTGATTAATGTTATATTTGAGAGGTGGAAAAATGCTTACATTTAGCCAAAATAAATGTAAATTTTAAAAAGAAAAAGAGTAAAAGGTTGGTTTCTAGAACCAACAGCTGTGTCAGTTCACTATGGGCACATGTGCAGTAGCCACAGTGTTCTAGGTCCTCTTCCAGTTTGAGGGTACCTGTTGATAGCAGTAGACAGTGTTAGATGACCCTGATGGTTCCTTCCAAGTTCCTGGTTTGCTGAGGTGAGAGTCAGCCTTGGTTTGGGTGTGAGGCTGGGAGACATAAGACCCTTAAGAGGCTGCAGGATGCCTGTCAACCATAAGTCTTCACCAGCTTACACTATAGGTTATGTTCCCGCTCCACACCCCACCTCTTCAGTCTCAACAATGGATAGAAACAACAAATTTGTAAAGATATGTATTAATCTTGTAAGTTATGCCAATAATTTTTCAGTTCAGATTGCATTGCTTCTTTCAAGGCCCCTCCTAGTACTTTACCTTTGCTTTCTCTTGCTGTGTGCCTACCCTGTCTGTTCCCTATCCGTTCATTTGTAAGGCAGTTCTTGCAAACTGGAAGTCTACAGAGAACAGGAATAGAAGGGTGACATGGTCTCTGTCACTCCAAACAGAAAATGTTCCAGTGATCTTTTTTTTCACACCTTGTAGAATTTCAATTTTCCCTTTAAAACGTGGATTAAACAACATTGCCAAAAACATATGCTTCTGTGTCAAACATTTCACTTATTCAGGAATCTAGAGGCAGCTGGAGAGTTCTCACTGCCAAAGTCACTTCAACAATTGTCTCTTTCACTTTTAATTGGAAACATGTTCGTTTCAGGCATAGGTGTGGATAACCAATATGTGGCAGTGTTAATTTCCCTCGCCATTCAGTGTACACACGTCCTAAGTGACCATTCTTAAGTAGCTGGAGGAAAATGTTCTGAATCTATTGCCAAAGTGTCCTGTGCTCCTGTAAGTCTATGATTTGCCGTGGCACAGATTTCATCTGCTGATTAAAGATGGGAGTGATCAGCATGAGATAAGACAACACCAGTCTCCTGCCTCTTGTAAGACCTGCAGTGAGCTACACGAGAGGGTTACGGGTGAGTTACTGAGGCTGAAGGCCTTCTTATTACATTAGCTTTAACCATTACAAAAGCTCAGCTCCAGTATTTGTTGCCCTGTGGATATTTCCTCTGGGTTTTATCTGTCAAGTAGATAGTCTTCCTCACAATACAGTTCTGCATCCAGTCCAGCTGCAAGCCTTTCTGTGCCTGTCACACTCTAGTCCATTGTATTTAAGGAATCTCCCCCTTTCTTCTGTGTTTTGTTTTTGTTTTTGTTTTGGTTGGTTTGGTTGGTTTTGTTTTGGTTTTGGTTTTTTTGTTTGGTTTGGTTTGGTTTGGTTTGGTTTGGTTTGGTTTGGTTTGGTTTGGTTGGGTTTTTTTGGGGGGAGCTCTGGGGTGGATATCATGCTTTCTAACAGGAGTTTACTTGAAAGCAAAAACCAAAAGGTCAAATCTCATAGCTTCTTGTATCTTTTTCATTCCTATCTTCAGTTTCTGTGGAGATGGTTGTGGTACTCCTTCCACAAGGTCCTTTTCCTTTATCCCCTTTTAAACAGATGAGTTTGGTTTGAAACTCTTGCTTGCTCATGTTTCAGAAAATAAATTGGAGGAAGTCTCTGTAACTGTAATATCCAAACCAGTCTATACCAGGAATTTCAAAGGAAAAGGGTACAGAAATAGGCTGACAAGATTCAATACAAACTGATAGGCTAATTTTCTCATGAGAGTCACATCTGCCCTGCCTTTGAAACCAAGAATGTAGATAAAACTTGAAGGCTGAAGGTTAGCAGTTTGTCAAAGAGAACCCACTCTGGTGTCACAGGGTGCTTGGTTCTCTGCATTGAACAACATGTGCCTCATCACCCAGGACATCATCACAAGATGCCTGTGGCAGGGCTGGGGTAATATCTCTGAAAGATGGTTATTCCTACTTCATGTAGCTGTCACATCAGATGGTAACATTATCCCACTATCCCCTTTGATTCTGGATCACTATAGCAGTCCATGGAAGTGATTATCCATTTTTTTTTTTCTGATTAAGTTCCATCTCATCTTTTCTTCTATCTGCTGCTTCTGCAACAAGTTTTATTTCCCTTCATGTTTTGAGGTGCATTTCTAGAGCTTTCAGGTACGTGCATGCCTGCATGAGAATGTATGTATTTATAGAATATACGTGTATAGAGTTGAGACTGAGGAGGTAGGCCCTGCGTATGTTCTGTCCATAAAGAAACCTGGATACTTTACTATTATCCCCTACGTCCTCAACAGATGCAGGTAATGCAAACTTTGTTGTTGATGGTGACGCTTCTTTTTAAAGCTGAGTCCGACAATGAATATTCTGCTGATCGGTTTTTTTTGCACTTTTTCCTTTTTTTTGTTCTCTTTCTCAGTGCACAATAGCACCCAAGATCCCCACGTCTTTACCTGCCACCCCCACAGACAGACACGCACCCCTGCGCCAAGAGGGACGCAGCGCTTGCAGAGCACAGTGAGGGAACGCGGGATGTTGCCATCTAGTGGGTGTTTATTAGGCAGAAAAACAAACTTTCTCCCCACGGCTGCTCAGAAAAATGTGCCTCAGCTCAGCAGCTGTGGAGACAGATATCTGAGGGGAAAGGGAGAGGAAAAACTGTCTCTCAGGCCAGCTTTCGGGGTGGGGGGGACATGTGGAATATTTACGTGCTTGCTCAGGCTCATTTGGACCCTGTGTCTGTATGACAGGATACTTTGGGAGGAAGGGGTACTCCATCTGCAAAAGAAACCCTGAAGTCTTCTTAGCCCCTGAGTTAGGGGGCCAGGACCCCTGCCGCGTTTCCCCTTCGGTATTCCTGGGCAGGAGTAGACACACAGAGCTACAAAACCCACAAAGGGTGATGTTCTTTCTCCCCGCTTCAAAACTCCTGCTCCTTTCTGGGCAGCAGGGCCAGGTGGACACCTTTTCCATTGCTCCTGCTGATCACTACAGCCTTCATCATGAGGGCACTTCTGCGGTTAGCATTAAAATAAAGAAAGGTTATTCATAAACAGGCAGCTGGCGTGACCTTATCTGTCAGCCCCACGGAAACGAGGAATTAAATAGTAATAATAATCATCATCATAGAATCAGCCCTTTCTTTCTTTAGAAAACCTCTGTTTGCAGCCGTTGCGCCGGAATCGGCGTCACGGCCGTGAGGTGCCAGGGACCGGGATCACTCAGCAGGGCAACATCCTTCCCACCCCAGCCTGCCTGGTACAAATGAGCTGCTTGGCTGGGATGTGATGCTGGCCGAGCAGCAGCTGCTTGAAGTGCGCCGTTACGGAGAATTAGCTGAAAGTTTATTCTTAGCTCTTCCTCTCAGCTCCAGCAACATGTTCAACAGCTTGCGCATTTTGTAATGCCTCCTTTCATCGCCATGGCAACTGTTAAAACTTAAGGTGTGTACGACTTGCACGCTCCTAATGTTGTAGGCTGCTGGCAAAATGAAACCCTCGGACTGTGCTGCTTCTTGTTGCTTTTGTTTCAAAGGGCCACAGTGTGCTGGGAAGGGAACTGGGAGCATGTGTTCGCAAAGTACTTTAGGCACAAGAGTGTGGTTCAGTGCTTTAAGAGGGATTGTGAATCTGATTCTTCTATGTAGCTAGTCGTGTGGGCTGGGATAGAGGAACAATCTCTTCTCTCTGAGTTGCTTCTCCTCTTCACCTTGTCCTGAACCTGCTTTGGCAGAGACCATGTGTATTGCTGCCTCATAAAATGCAGCCTCAAATAGTTTGCAAGCAGTTGGGTAATGGGGAAGGCAATAAGAGCTGCACGATCACAGGTAGATCAATAGGATGTAACTTGGTGCTGAGAAACTACTGGCTTCTACCAAATGGCAGATTAAGGAGCCATTTCCCCCTTGAAAGAACTTGCTTTTATAGCTGAGTTACTCACTACAAGCAGTCTGATTTCTCATTCGGCTGGTGGCTGTGCAGGTCTACCACAAAAATTAAAAAAAAAAAAAAAGGAAGGGGGGGGTAGAAAAGGTGGACTGCCTGGGAGCTGAACCCTCAAAGTGTCACTGAGCCCCTATATAGTTTTATATCACCACCGTGGGTATATTGAGCCCCAGTTTGTCTGAAGGAGTTACATCAGCCTGGGGCTGTTGACTGCAAATGCAGACCCTGCTTTGCAGTGAAATCTTTCATAGTGAAGCCATTTTTCCTTTCTAAAAAACAACTTTGCTGTGAATCAAATCCTGCAGCCACTAATAACTGTCCCTGTGGAGAAATCCTACAGAATGGAAAAGGTTTGAAACCTATAGAGGTTTACAGAAATTAAATTGGATTCTATAGAAATTACTCTAAATAGCTACTTAATTTAATAAAAGATGCTACCCCTTCTGTAGAGTTTTCACATCATATGATAAATCTGAAGGGAGAATAATATCCCTGAAAATAGAATTGTTCAGATTGGTTTAAAAATCCTATAGAAAACTTATTTCTCTATCTTAATTTTCCTAAGACTTTTCATTTACACCAGTGGCTTGAAATCGTAAATCTCAAAATGTTTCACAAAGAAAGAGCACAACTGAGTGGAGATCACAAAGCCCACCTAGTGCTACTTTCCAGATCTGGGAAAATAAATCCAGGCAGCCCTTTTGCTTTTTGTTTGAAAAGTCACCTTTTCAAACAGGATGCTTGTAGCATTTGAAACTGTTCCTTTCTGTTTTAGCAAAAGAACAACAGAAAGTCCCAAACACCTCCCCTGTCTCCCTCTGCCTCCAAATACCTAATCTTCCCAGAAACAGGGGACTGTGAGTCATTTTAAGCTGTTTCTTCAACATGACTTCAGCTCAGTGGTGTGCCCTACAACCTGCAGAGATTTGGAGCCGATTAGGTTACAATTGCAGAATGATTCTTCTTCTCTTTATGCATTCATCAGATTTATTTTTTTTTTCAATATCCATAAATGAACAAAATACATGGAAACGGAGAGCATGGATAGCACCGGTGCATTGTTATCTTTATACAGTTTTTTAATTTTTTTTTTTTTTAAGTTGTACACTAGAATCTGTTAAAAAATGGTTTGTGTTTTGATGTGTGTGTTACATTCAGACTGGCATCTCCAGCTGCTATATATTTGGTGGTTAGTAATCTTTTCCATTATATTTTGAAAGGAATAGATTTCTTCCTGGCTAAAATAAGCAACCAGCTATAAGAAAGCAATGGCTACACTGTGGTTTGCTGTTTTGTTGCATGCTTAAAATACTGGTGCTTAGAGAAAGCTGCAGGTAATGCTGGAACACAGCTGCTTCTACCGCTAGAAAATTTAAGCTGAACTCTCATCTAGTGAATATCAGCATTTACCTGCATTTACCTAGGTAGAATTACTTTTATTTGCATTATATATGAGTGTACTTTTTATAAAAAAATATTATTTGTTTGGGTTTGTGGTTTTGTTTGTTTGTTTGTTTGTTTGTGTTTTTTTTTTTAGTTCTTGTTTTGTGCTCCAATGCATGAATGAGTGCAGGGCAAGACAAGTCTCCTAATAGGGAACAGTGGGGTGGTAGTACAATGTGTACTCTGTTGTCCTGGGAGGAGGGGGAATCTGCTCTGTGCATCATACCCAGAGGGATTTTGCGGTGGTGAGATGCTACAGAAAGCACACTGGACTGAAATTCAGCCCTAGGTTTGTTAAAGACAGTACTATAAAGCTAAAGACGTGGTAACAGAGATCACAAATGTCAGCCAGGTCTGTTTGGAGGATGTCACGAAGAGAAACACAGATGAAAAACTGTACAGGCACAGGAAAGCTCTAAAAGAACTGCACTTCAGTAAATTTCTTTAAGAATTCCCACTAATGCTTGTAATTAAAAATAGATGGCAAGATAACACCAGCAAGACTGCCCTGAACTCTCAATCTAAATTTATCAGGGCAGCATTTCCTTGCCTTCAGAAAATGAATCTCAAACCGTTTGTACCTGAATATGTGTGTGTATATAGATATATAAATATACACACTTCAATGGCAGGCTGTTTTCTAGTTGCCTGTATGGTTTCAGGAAATTTCCTTTGGATAGTGTGATTTGAGCAATTGGTCAGTTACAAACCTGTCACTGCATAAAATACTCCTACCAACCAGCTTATCAGAGCACTGGAAGGAGATGAACCATAGTTCTGGCAAGTTTTAAAGTCTTCCTCTGTTTTCTCAGACTTTTGTGGAGAGAGGAAAAGAATGCCTCAGATGCTGAGGACAGATAGCTGCTCCCAGCACATCAAACAGCTGAATGAGGTCCAGTCTCTAGATTCATTATATAAAACCCAAGACTGTCACAAATTAAGTAAGAATGGAAATAAATCCAACATCCATTAGGAACAAAACCACAGAAGCCTATTTTTTAACAGCTATCCCATCACCCTGGAAGTCCCCATACAGTCCCAGAAGTTTTTCTCTGCCCCTATCTGTCTTCAAGATAGTGCAGGATCACTCTGTGTGCAGAAAGTGGGTTCTGAGCTATGTGCTTGGTGACTGCTGGGCTGTAACACTCAATGACAACTGATCAGGCATCCTTCCAGGCAGAATATCTTTCTATGGACATGCTGTTTTGGGAATCGATCCCCTAAAAAAGTGTTTCATTAAAACATTTAAATACAACTTTTCATCTCCCACAGTTGAAACAGGCAAAGATCTCCAAAGGTTTGGTGAGGAGAGGGGAACTAGAGCCAGACAGAATTACTCTGAACACAGTGGTTTTGTTTCTGTAGGAAGTTAGGAACCAGGATTAAAAAAGTAAAGGTTCTTGAACTTTTATTGGCAAACATAAGAATCATAGAACCAGATCCTCACCTCTTATGATGTCTAAAGGCAATAACAGCACAGGACAAAGGCTGTAATACTCTCTGAAATGTTATGGGGCCCTAATATTTGCTCGGCTTTCATGCTACTTGGCAGAGAAGAGTATAAGTTGTTCAGGTTACAAAACAAGCACTATAGCCAGCACTGAAATCGATAAGACTATGCCTGAGAGCAGGTCCTCACTGTAAAGATAAATAACCACTGCAGTGGCTTCTTGCAGGCTGGCAGTCAAGTTGGGAGGGGAGGGAAAGCAGCCAGCAAGGAGAGTCCGGGACCAGCTCCTGGCTCTCCTGGTTGAGTGGTCATCTCATTTGTCATAGGTTTTCCATCCACATTAGAGGGATAGATTGTTCCTATATAAGTCAAAGAAGCAACAGGACTATTCTCAACAATGACCTTCTTGGAGAGGATGACAGGAAGTATGTGCTGGAGGGCCAGTTTTATTTCTAGAAGT
This sequence comes from Merops nubicus, assembly GCF_000691845.1. Taxonomy (NCBI): domain Eukaryota; kingdom Metazoa; phylum Chordata; class Aves; order Coraciiformes; family Meropidae; genus Merops; species Merops nubicus. The sequence goes on along the minus strand of NW_008631109.1, from coordinate 17,829 downwards.
TTTTGCATTGGCCCATTTGCCCTATAACTTCTATTTTTATTCAAAAACTGATTTCAGTGTTGGTGGTCTAGTGACTGTACGTTTTTCCTGTGGTCAGCAAAGTGAAAGAGACTCCTTCAAAGTCCAGCCCAGAGCAAGACTATAGGTGTCTAGGACGATACATGTTCTTCTCAGGCTGTTCTCTAGGTCATAAAGGCCCCAAGCATTTTTACACAGCCACTCAGTAAACTGGATCAAAGAACTGAGCCAGGTAAAATGTAGCCTGCTCACAAAAAAAA
>NW_008631109.1:13077-17504 GCF_000691845.1 Merops nubicus | reverse complement strand
TGGTAATTTTCCAGTTTTTCCAGTTCACCCTCCTGTTTCACAGTGACCAACAGCAGGAACTGTTTAAATTGGTGAAAAGAGCTGAACCGTCCCCTTCTCTTCAGGAGCTGCTGCAGTGGCTCTGAAGTATTATTTTACCATAGCAGTTCTCAGCCACACTGCTTCCATGAACCCTGTGCTAAAGGAGACATGAGGAAAAGATCCCTACAGAAAGTTTAGCACCAGGAGAATTTTTAAATGAAGATTTTGCTATTGGTTTATGACCCGTTTATGCCACCCAAATATTTCCAAAGATCCCAGAACTGAGCTTCAGAATCACAACCATTGCATGGCTTTAATTAACGAATGCCTATACAATACACTGAACATAAACAGTGTATCTCTAAATGCTAATTGTTGTTATTGAACCCCCATGCTTCCTAGTGCAGTAATAACCTGTACAAAGACTAACTTACTGGTATACAAGATCCAATTGTGTATCTTCCTCAAGGGATATTTATCTTCACAGCATGATTGCTAAGATAAATGCTAAAGTTTAAAATTCAGAAGTGCTTACTTCAGGGCATTATGACAAGACAACAAAAATATAAACTTGACAGAAGAATAGCTTGTGCATGTAAATTATGTAGCCTTTTAATTGAAATATATTTCATAATAGATTTCATAGCCAGCAGATTATTTTTCAAAGCATTTTTTTTTTTCTTAAATAATAATTTGTAAAAGGCACTTTTTCGCTCCCTGTAGCTTTACAGAAACATAGACAAAAACTCTCGAACAGCAGAGCATTGCAAATTTTAGCCATAATAGTCAACATAACAATTAGAACAGTTTGTTACAGGAGCAGGGAAGAGGACTGTCTTCAGGAAGCGCGCTGCAGCGAGCGCTGTTGACTCACTAGCATTGCTCACTGCTTCTTCTCATCTGAAGGGGAGCAATGCCACACAGCAGCTGTTGTAGGAATAGCAGCCACAGGAGACATTGTCTTCAGCAATGATAAGCCAGGCTGAGAGGCTTAGCTTTATTTTATTTTCAGTTTTCATCTTGTGGGTTGTGGTTTGGTTTCTGTGTGTGTATGTGTGCGTGTGGTTTGCTTTCTTCCCTAGGACTGATGTGAATTTTTAAAACTGTCAGCAACTCCTGTAACTCAAAAGAAAAGTTTCATGCATGTATCGTGGCAGTACAATTCTCTTGCAAGCCAGCTACCCTGGTCCAGTGAAAATAGGACTGATTTTGCCTGTGAGATTAAAAACACTGTCAAGAGCTGGCTTAATTGTGCATAGCCTTGACCCATGTATTTTGCACCGGCATTGCTGGCTGTTTTCCTGCCTGTTATTTAGGTTTTTCGTATTCTCATAGCCTCGGTGCCCTGTTTTCTCCATTTTCACTCAAATAGGATAAAATAGGAATGCTTAAGAGACCTTTCTAAACATCTACCCGAGTTCCTGGGCAAACTGTGTGGAGAAAAAGTCAAACTGCACTTGGGAGTTGGTATGGGTCAGCATTTAACTGACAGACTTCACGCAGAAAGAGAGAGTTATCGGTTCTGCTTCTGGAAATCAGGAGAAATTAGATCAGCAGCAGCCCTTCAAGACATTTAATTGAGAAGCTTTCTGCTTTTATATCTGGCAGCTCTCCCTCTTTCCAGAGGTGTTATTTAATCTAGCCACGAAGTCACATCTGCAGTTTTAATTAGCATGTGTGTCTCTGTTGTTTTTCCTTCTCTGTAGCACACTGAGCACCAATGAGAATCAAACCCTTTAGAGTGAGCACGTTTACTTTAAGTACCGCCGGGCCAAATTCTGATTTTCAGTAATTTCCCTATAGTCCTGTAGACCTCAGCAGGACCCCTCAGATTTACACTCATCTCGCTGAGAACAGAATCTGGCTCAGGGTATTTGAAAGCTTGTTATCAGTGAAGCAGGCTATCGAGTTGCTTGGTGCTCTCATTTTTACCTTGTTAGTGGCAAGGTTATCTTTCAGGCTAGTTTTTCCATTGCAAGTTGTAGATCCCAGCACAGTGGTATATGCTTTAAGCTGTTCCTACCAGTGCAGAAGCATAATAATAACTATAATAATAGTCATAAGTATTAACAATAATGAGGACAATAATAACACTCAAATAGCTGATTCATAGTAAATCGTAATAACAGTAAATCTTACAAAGATACTCAGGACCACTTATTCTCAGGATCATTTATTATTTTAGAGATGGAGAAACTGAATGATAAGGAAGCTAGTTGCCTAAAGCCATCCAGAGAACAATTATGAAACATGGAAAGACAAACTTAATCTCTTGTCTTGTGCTCTGTCCACAAGAGAACAAATCTGGCTCTTCACTGTTGAGTGCATTTCTGTTATTATATATAATTTTTGACTGAAAGATAAAATAAAATTTAAAGGGAAAAAAAAAAAAAAAAAAAAAAAGAAGACACAAACAAAATTAAACAAGACCCGAAACCTAAGAACAGGATGAACAGAAGTCAAAATATCTTTAGAAAGGATTTTTAACTGCTTTGGTGAAGAACAGTACTCAATGCCCCTGGTCCTGCAGACAGGTGTACGTCCATACCAGGTGATGTCTGTGGAGGGTATGACTCTTCCTGTTCTCAGGTCCAAAATCTGTAGCTCTCAGATTTCAAATTCTTTTTTTCAGCTGGAGGTAAACATAGAGCTAAAGGGAGCGGTGAACCCTTTGCCATGGAGTGATATCAGTCTTCATCAGCTGAAAATTTGATCCATTTTCTGCCATAGGTTTGTTTTCGGATTTATTCCAGCAAAAATTAGTATTTGTGTCTTTGCTCCACAGTTCTTTCCTTTGCTTTACTGAAGTTTTTTTGTTTTTTTTTTTTCTCCTGAGCTATATGTATGTCTGCTTGTCTGTTTTATGCTACTGTCTGAAATTACAACAAAGGATGGTAATAAAAAAAAAAAAATCTTAGAATGCTAACAATCATCCTAGTAAACAAGTGCCACAAATTAATTGAAAAAAAAGAAAGGAAAAAAAAAAAAAAGAAAGAAGTGTCTGGAATATTTTAGCAACAAAAGATCTCAATCTGAAAAAGGAACGAAAAAGGGGTTAAAACAGAGTACTGATGATCTTTCAGAAACCACAGATTTAATTCCCAGCACTTCTGATTTCATTAAGAACTGCACCCTTTTCCACTGGCAGCACAATTCTTGAGCTTGACAAAAACAGATGGGGAGGATGGTGGAAGTGGTAAACTCCAGAAGTAGCACTCTGTCTTCTAAATCAGGAGGTCACACCTTCAAGTCCTGACTGAAGAACTCAATCTTCCCCAGATCCCACAAACCCTGTTATACAGGTAGTTGCTTATATGAGTCCCTGAGTGACAGATTAAAAAGCTCCCTCCTGGTGACTTGTTCCCAGGAAAAGATACAGTGCTCTGGGAAAAAAAAGAAAATACAAAAAAACTCATCAGAATAATAGAGGGGAGCTGCAGCATTCCTCAAGTGCCATGTAATAACCTGTGCCTGCAAAAGGCTTGCAGCTGGCAGTGTGGGGTCACAGAGAGAATAACGACTGCTTCAGCCTTCTGGTGTTTGTAACATAGCTACCTATTTCCTTCAGGAATTGGTATTAACTCTTTCCACATCCAGCAGTCAGTGTTGTTCTGCAGCCATAGCATCATGATTCTTGGAAGGGGGAAATTATGGTGTTGAGTCTTTGCTGTTTGGACCTTATAAATGGGAAGTGTTGGCCAAGGCACTTAATACAGGCTTGGGTTCTCCCTGTGAGCAACATCCCTGGGGCCAAGCGAGATGGCAGCATTCAAGAGAGAAAACAGAATTCTCTATTTCTCATGTCCCCTGATCTCTACAATGAATAAAAGCAATTAACGGACTTCCTTAATCTACTCTGGATGGGTTTTGCTTCCATAGATAACATTCTCTGTAACAAAACATAATTGTACAGGTCAACGTTTGTTTTCAATTTCTGGCTAATGCCAGACCTCTTCTCCTCTGACTCGCTAGGACTATTATTTCAGGAGAGGAATGTTATTGGTTTATTTTTGCATGGATTTGCCTACATGGAATTGCAGCACGCAGTTTTGCTGATTTTGCTTCAGTCTGAAAAATACTCAAGATTTTCAGTGGATTGGGTCAGGTCTTATGTGAAAATAACAGTAGAAACAACATCTGTCTGAAGGGCTGTTCAATCAAAAAAGGAAGTGAAGTCAACAAAGATAATTAAATGCATAATCATCAAGTATATTCGTATCATAAATATTGGTTTCCTTACATGAATCAGTATTAGTCGATTTTACCAAATTGCATTTTTTTTATAACTGTCAGGATGACTGAATTATGCTCATTATGACAATACTGGGCAACTGTGTGAATATTCTGCTAGAGAAACTGCAGACCTGAGATGAGAAACAGGAGACTGTTTCTGTTTTGAAACAACT
>NW_008631109.1:0-13046 GCF_000691845.1 Merops nubicus | reverse complement strand
CTTTCTTTTTTTTTTTTTTTTTTTTTTTTTTCCTGTGAAATCCTAGGGTGGCATCCTAGATCATCTTTGTGGTATCAGAACAACAAAGCTGATGCCAGTTTACGAGTTGGCTGTGTTATGCATAGGGTCTGGCTGCTCTCTAATGAGAATGTTATAAAGTCGCTGATGATACTGTTGCCCTCATACATCATCATAACATTCATAATTTCTTCCAGCAGAAGGTCAGTCCTACTTTAGAAGATTTACCATACTGACTCCAAATTAGGCAGCTCTGGCTGAAAGGCCATATACCAAGACTTGATAAGCTTCATGAAGACCCAGTCAGGCTCTGCAGAAGACATTTAGGATTTTATCCTCCTTTTTGATGAAGAAATTAAATTGTAAAACTCATTTTTGAACTATCAAATGTGCACATGGCCTGCTTCTATCTGTACACCTGTTTTGAAAGTTTTCAGAATCAAAGAATGGGTATTCTGAAAGCTGTTTTTTGTCAACGTAACAAATTCACAGAAAATAAGAAATCCTTTCACCTTGTTTTTGAAAGGTCTGATTAATAATTTTCTTTTTTACTAAGCTTCACTATGGACAGGAATATATACCTTAATTTTTAAAGTGTACACATCTCATATTGTATCATCATCATAATAATAGTAGGGATGAATGACACCTCCATTTAGGTTTCTGATGTAAATTATGAAGATAGGAGCTGTAGTCTGCAGATGGTATTTTGATGGATGGAATTCATAATGGTGATACTGATAATGAATCCACCATGTTGTGCTCTGTACTGTTACAATGATATGAAAAATCTGAAGGAACGAATAAATCTGTGAAGAAGAGGAGAAACAAAGGAAATCTAATTGAAAAACTTAATTGCAAATTACATTAAGATTGTGGGACTGCACATATGTAGAGTTTAGTCTTTGTACATGGTAATTTAATGTTTGCTCCAGGGAGATGTTTTAACAGAAGTAGGTCCCTTTCAGGATCCTTGTGCAATTTCCTAGTATGGCAGTTTTGTGGACTGATGGTTAGATTAGGGATTGAACAAAGGTGCTGCAAGGAGAAGAGAAAGTCATACCTTCCCCATAACACCAGGCTTTCTGTGCTGGAGGGAGAATTCTTCCTTCAAAAGGCAAACAGCATATCTGCAGGCAAGAAGATCTGCAGAAGAAACAGCTTTCAAGCTCACTGGAGGTCCTTGAGATGTGTCGTGGTGCCTCCCCTGGCTTCATCCTCTTTTTAGCATGTGGCCTGCTTTTCTGCTGTGTAGCTTTATGTTGCTCTCCACTAAGAGAAGTCTGGTGTCTATGTCTGAGGCCTTGTACAAGGTCCTGGGTCCTGAGGCTATGAAAACATGAATATGCATAACCCACTAACAGATCAGAGTATAGCCTAGGGCTGGACATGGAGAGGGGGAAGACAATTCTCAGCTTTGGCTTAGCATGTAACCTTTAGCTATCTATTTACAGCCAGACACAAACCAGAATATTTGTATCCTTTATAGAACTAATGTGATTTAGGCATTTAGAAATACTCCTGCTCCTGGAACAAGGCAAATGTTCAACTCTCCAGACACAATATTGCTCCTGTCATCAGGCCACATGGCTATGTTAATAAAATGCTGAGCCTAAGCCAGTAAACCTTACCAGGAAGCAAGATGAACTATGTGCAACACTTAGCAATCACGATGAAAGGTCTTTTATCAGGAATATGAGCTCTCAGTTCTCCAGTGAAAGTGTGATCATTTTTGGAGTCCAGGTGGCAAGACAAAAGAAGGTTTCTTTTTTTTTAGTTTTTGTTTGTTTCTTTGTTTTTGTGTGGTGTTGTTTCTTTGTTTGTTTTTGGTTTTTTCCACAGTTTGGTGAATCTCATAAAGTTCTGCTAGTATAGAACTGGTGCTGCCATACAGTAATGCTGATATCTTAGCTGGGGTAGATAACAAAACACCAGTAGCTATTCAGGGCTCACAAAATTGGTAGTTTATACTTAGATACTGAAAGACTTCGATATGGATGTTGCTATTTGTACACATAGACAATTACTGTACATATCCTTTATAGCAGACTTTAATGGTGGTAGTCTGCCATCCTCTCACGTTACCACAGATCATCTGTCATCTCCTGGTTCTTAACTACCAGAGATCCAGGCTTGAACTGGGGAAACAGGAACCAAAATGTCATGCTTCTTTCCCTCTACCCCCTCTCCCCATGGATGGTTGTCATGCGTTTTAAACCTTACTAGCTATATAGCACAGACTGTCAGTATCCACTCACAGTCTGAGCCAAACGTCCCCTACTCAAGCAAAACTACCATGGGGATCGTAGGGAGTATTTTCTGCATCAAGGCTTGCTATATTTTGCTTTAACAGCTTAATTTCCTTTCCTGAAATCACTCCTTGCATTATTAAACTGATGAGTTTTAAGACAGGCGTTATTCTTCTGGCTTTTGTGGTGGTTTTATTGCATTTATTTCTTATTTGCATTATGGCAGTGATGTCACAATCAAGAATAAAGCCTCACTGCCCTGGGCACTCCATGCACAACAGTGCCCCTGGAACAAGTTGCACTGCTCTGGTTTTATAATACAACTAGACTTCTTGGTTTTATATCCTGCTAATAGGAATTTTCCCTCAGGTCAGTTTAGCACACACTGTAGAGTTTTTTCTCCTCTCCTCTCTAATGTGTGATGAAGTCTACTTAACATCAACTAACAAATACTGTGCTACTGCAGGATTGTAGGACATGGGCAGGGCTTTGGAACTCAACTCCCCTCTTCTTGTGACACAGAAACTGTTCAAAGGCTTTACATCTTTTGAGTCAAAGACATATTTTCTTCTAAAGCAATGGAGGTTTTAACTTGTCTTGTACTGAACATGGGAGACAAGAAAAAGATATTTATCTTCTGTGACTCCTTCTAAAGGGATTACATAAGGTTTGTCAATCAAGCTGTATCATCTAGAAAATCCAGTGGTGAGTCTAAGCTGGAAGGCTAGTCTTCCTCCTCAGCCAACAGCGAGGAGTAGGTCCACTTCCTAACAGCAATTCACTGTAAAATGTTTTGTTTTCATAAAGGGAGCCTGGTTTAATATTTCAAACATCAGATTTTTGGATGTTTGTGCCTTAGTGACTTAAATTTCTTCCTAAAATATTGAAAAATCCTTGGAGAAGATAAGAAAAGAGTGTAAGGATGGATTCAGCAGAAACACTAATATCCTTTGAAGTGTTTTAGCTTTGTGTGGTTTTGAAAATGTCTGACAATGATAAATCATGATCTTTTATTAGTAGTAGTAATATTAGTAGTATTAGTACTAGTATTAGTATAGACATATGGATGCCCAATAAAGAGTAGCAGTGCTGCATACCCCAAGAAAATTTTTAGTAAAACAGTGAAAATCAACTCTTGAAGTGTCATTGAGTGCTCTTATGAAAATGCTGGAGGCTCCATGACATTATTTAGTCATAACTCTCATTAAATTAATCTGCAGTTACCTTGCTTCAAAAAATTGTAGAACTATATCCTCAATTTGTGCAAACTAGTGAAACTCTGAGGATATGGTATCTCTGCAAATTGATGGTGTCTGCATGTCTAAGGTAAAGATCTATAGGCCAGATTTAAGCTGACCACTAGAATACGGGAGGTGATAGAATTTGTGAAAAAGTTTCTTTCTCAAATAAGACATTCAACACAAGCAACGAACAAAGAAGCACCAAGAAGTTAAAAAAATTAAATTCAACTCTTCCAGACTTTTGTTTCACAGTGCAGTTCAGTCCTAAAGCTGTTTCCTTTATGTTTAACCAGTCAGCTGTGGAAATTTGCAGAAAGAACATAAAACACGGAGGCAGGAATAGTGTAATGTGCTATTACAAGTAAAAGTCTTGCGGCACATAACATAGCTAAGCATTCTGATCACAAACTATGGCAAATAGTTCCTGACACCATAGCAATTGAGTTGATGGTCTACAGGGTCTCATTCATCATTAAAATACACAAACTCATCAAGTCTCGGTAACTGCCTCAGAGCCAAAAGGATTGGCTCAATTTTGGACAATTATCTGAGATGATGCTATTTGGTTATATTTTCTTTTAGAAAACATACAGCAGAACTTTTTTTTTTTTTTTTTTTTTTTTTAAATAAAACCTCAGTCTGTTCTGTTTATTTATCTAAGCTACATCTGTAGCATTTTTCATGCTTCAGTTACTAGTGAGAAGCAGAGGGTTAGGAGAAAACATTCATAGGGCATTCTCAGTAGGGTCTCAGTGCTTTTCACTTTCATGGTGTATTGCTTCTTTTTCTTTCTTTGCAGGAGAAAAAGTTGGGTTTTTTAGAATGTGCTCATCGTCAAGTCTCTGAAGCTTAATCCCCACTGTTGGCTAATGTATTTGTGTCAGAGGAGGGTAGGAAAAGATCACATCACCTCGTTGACACTACTGTGCTGAAAGATGCTTATTACAGGAGCAATGATGCCAACTAAGTGCTTTTGTTGCCTTAGCTTATGTCATTGAGGGAGATGATGCAGTAAACAAACAAAATGCTCCCCTTTTCCTTTTGGCTTCTCACCAAGAGACTTCAGATATCGCATACTAGTGCTGCTGTAACATCAGAGACATGGCACGTTTAGTGCTTTGCATGACAGCTTCTTCTGTAGCTGTAATTCTCCCAGTACACCCAGATCAGCATGTCCATTTAGACTTAAAACTATTTAATTAGGGTCTCCTCCTCTCTGCTGTTTCATGGAGGTTTTTTTTTTAACTCCTGGCACCTCAGTATCTTGGGTCTTTTTTTAAAGGTTTTTGTTGCACTATTATTGAATATAACAATAGTTATTCATGGTAGTAACAACAGTTGCATCAACTGGTTTTGAGGCTTCGATGGGAGTAGATTTGGTCTTGGGTAAAATTCATGGAAGATTTTAAAATTAGACTTTATTTGTTTCTTCTTCCAGGTAATTGGCTCCTAGACCTCATGTCGTGCATCACCCAAGAGTCCTTCAGTATCAAGAGACATCGGGAAGATTTTCCAGAAACTGTGTGGATCTTGAAGAAACACTTTTATGCCTTTATATGTTTATGTCACTAGGATTATCTTGGCTTATTGTCATTCTCTAACTCTAAACAAATTATATGTCCTGTACACAAAAGCCTCAGCCTACTCTGACTTAGCTCATGCAGCCTTGCTATCATTTTCCACAGGAAGTGTGCTTCTGTAAGGTCTAAAGGCCATGGCATCTGACCACAGCCATGAAGGCAGATGAACTGTGCTTATGCTTTGTTGTTGTTTTCTATGTCCCCATCCTCCTTTCAATCAACACTTCCAACCCGAAGGACAAAGGCTGGTGTGGAGCCTTTACTGGAGCAAGTGGAAGAAGGAAATGGGATGTTTTCCATGGTCCTATTCATTCATTTTTCAGCTTCCTACTGAGCTTTCACACAAAGCAGTGCAACAGAAGGTGCTGCTTTCTCTGCAAGTAAATCTACATACTGCCTGATAACAGCCTAGGATGGGTGTGACAGCTCTGAATCTGAACAGAAAAGAGAGAGACCAAAATTATTTGTATCCTCTTAGTTTCTGAATTTAATGGAATTATTATGAGGGAACAGAGATGCTATGGTACTTAACGCAATTTCAAAGCCTTTTCATCTTGCCTTGTTTACTTTTTTTTGTGTAAAAACTATGCACTAGGTCTTTCCTTTATGGTTTTCTCACTTTGTTTTGTGTACGTGTGTATGGTAAGAGAGGAGGAAGTTCTGTTTTCTTTTTAATCAAACCTAATAGCAGGCTACTACCACTACTCAACCCCATCATCATGCAAATTTACAGATAAATAAATTAGGCTCCTGATTATGGCACTACTATGAACAGAAACTCCCTTCACATGCACTTCTGCCCCTGCATTCCATGGTAAATGTAGCGTTCTACTTTATAGCGTTATATGGTGATGATACATAGTATACAGTTGCTTTTTTTGCCTATTTCGATGTCTTTTCATTTGGAAGCTGATGTTTTGTTTGCTGGCCTGGAAGCACAGTGCTCTGTGGCATTATGTCTCAGTGTGTTGACAACGCTGTCACTTTGAGTTTCCATCACAGCTTTAAACTAATAAGGCGGGAGTAAAGATTTTGAGCTGTGACTAAACTTGGGCAAATGCCCCAAAGAATTTACTAAAAATTCTCACATATATTTTTGTATAATTTCACATTGCTGCTGCTCCCTTCACAACAAAGTACTGCAAATAAGCCTTACTAGCACTTCTGTCATTTTGAACAAAAACTCATTGCCTCAAACACTGAGGCCTTCTGCCACCATTTTGATGATGGAGCTGTTATATTTCTTACATTTTGTTTGCTGGAAGTACCAGCCCTGACACGCCTAAGTCTTCTGCCCAAAAGTAATTTCATGCTTTCCCTTACACCTTGCTGAGGGAGAGTAAATACTTCCCAATCAACACCTCCTTCAGTGGTATTCTGAAACTGCGGTGATGTCCTGCCAAATTTGATGCTGATGCATGGGCATTCCCCCAGTGTGCGCTAACTGGGCTGTTTGTTTGGTTTCTATTAACTGAAAAGATTTTCAGCTTGAAGCTAGCAGATTTTTTAAGAAAATCAAACCAAACCAAAAAACCCAAAACCTTTGCATCCAAACCCCAGTTTTTACATGAGAAAAGTAGAAGTTATGTCACTGTGACCTAGAGTGGATAATCAAGGCTGGGAGGAATTTGCATCTTTTCTCATGAGGCCTTTCAGGTCCTGCCATACTGGAATGAATAACAAGTTTTCAACTGCTGTTTTCCATTCCATGTCATTTGACTTCCATAGGGAAAAAAAAAAAAAAAAAAAAATCTATGGTTCTTACAAAAGAGAATAGAAAACAGTTGAAAAGACATACATCAGAGGTAGCCCGTTAACTAGTAAAGGTCTATTAGAACTTAAAACATAAATCTTCATATGCAGAATAACTGCAATATTTATTAAAAAAAAAAAAAAAAAATTGTAAACTGTGCATATTTTTCTCAATACTATGAAAAATAACTCTTTTGCAAAGTTGTAATATACAACCAAACACTTAAAAAACTTGTACTGCCCTACGTGTTGCTGCTTAAGAGCACCGTGCGCTGCAAAACTTTCCTCTTATGCCAGTTCTGTATGTGAAATAGATTACCCTTTTCTACCACAGGTAAAAGATGCACAAAAACCTTGAAGTCACAACAAGGTGAAAGTATAAATAAAATAATCACTATTAAACTTTTGCATAGGAACTTTTTTTCTCCAGGACAACTTGCTTGTGTGTTTTCATCCAGAAAAAAATGGAACATCTTGTACTTAATGCAGACTGTCTCTGTGGGACACTGCTGCATGATGCTGTTCCTTTACTGCCCATCGTGTGTATAAATACAAAAACAAAACAAAACAAAAGCAGGTTTGGTTTTGTTTGTTTGTTTGTTTGTTTGTTTGTTTCTAAATATATGCAATATATGCAATATATATTCCTATATTTTCACTCTTTCAAAGCAGGTAGGCTGAGATTTCATAGTAGCAAGACTTCTTTTTGCCTAAGAAGGAAGAAATAAAATTCTTCTAGAGCAATGGGGAATTAAGGTCAGACATTCCTGAGCTCCCTTCTTCTGAAGCCCCAATTCTCTACCATAACTATATTAAATTCTATCGAGAAATGTCAGTGAAGAATTTCATCCTTAAATCCCAAAGCTTTTAATTACTTACTTGTGTTGTTATTTTCATCTGTGCTACAGCAGCCTTATCAAAGTGTATTTCTTTGCCACAGCTGGAACAATCAAAATTCCTTGTTACTTATAATAAATAAATGCTCAATTGTAAGAATGTCCTGAGGGAAAGATCATTAAAAAAAATAAGAGAAATGAAAATGCCAAGAAATAAGTGGTTACTGTGGTTGCACTTGTTTTGATATAATATGCAAAATTTAATTTGGCATTGTTATGTTCCAGACATGCATGCATACATTCACTAACCCACATATACATGTACTATAAAAGAGAAAACTTGAAGAGATGTTTTATTAGCAACAGTATTTCAATTTTTTATTATTATTTTACTACAAATTGTTATGTTATGACCCTATTTGATGCATGTGCATTGCTGTTTGGAGAAAAGTGAATCTATTATTATTTACATTATTGGTGGCTAGAGGCTCCAGCTGTTTTCTAGTTGCTTTTGTACTAGGGATCGTGTAAAATGCAATAACAGGCTGGCATTGCCAAGAAGAGTTTAGCCTGAATAAACAAAACATGCAGAAAAGCAGAAAGGCAAAATGACCACATCAAGGCTACACAGGTCAGTAGCAGTAATGTAATTCTCACTAATTCTCAGTTTGCTCCCGTAGAGTTACAAAAGTTTCTGAGCTATCACAGTATGGATCAAGAAATGTGTATAAACTGAATTATAGGTTTTGGTTTGGTGTGTCTCCCTCAGAAATGGTTACATTATCCTCTTTACCTGGCTTACCAGACAATTAAGAAAGAAGGGAAAAAAAATAAAAAAAGTAGTTCTTGATGTTTATTTTATACATGTTTCCTGATGAGAATACTAAGTCAGTGAGAGCCCTGCATTCAGTCATGTTTCTTTCATTAATGAGTGTCTAACAAAGCTCAGGTGCAACTTCCGTTTCCAGAGAACCCAAAATCTCAAAATTTTGGAATGGCACTGTCTCCAGAGCTCCATTATTCTTCATCTCATATATTCTTTTCTTCTAAACATCCACTTTCTCAAACATACACTGTCAATTCTTATGTTCTGTAATTTGGATGTTGCTTCCAGTTCCTGGGGTGTTTGTGTTTGTTCTCCTCAGAGAAGTTTGTGCAGAGGTCTGAATCCAATTCTCTGCATTGGTAAAATATCATGCAAATTAAGAGGGAACTAAACTGCATATTTTTATTTTCTGGTTGATTATAGTAAAATTGGGCTTTTATGCATATGAACACATCTTTCATTTATTTTACAGCTGATAATTTAGAGACATTGAAAGCTGATTTTATTTTTTTGAAAAAAAGCACTCTGAGGCCTATGTTAGGATGAAAGTAGCAAAATCAGGGTAGGGAAGGGTAATAATGAATATTCTGTCTTCAGCATTTCTTAAGTAGTTGCAAAGGTGCTATGTGTTAATTTTGCTGTCTTTAGGTACCTCCTTACTCTTTGTTTTAAACTCCACGCTGAAACAACTGAGACTTCTACACAGTACAGGAATTAAAAAAAAAAAAAAAAAAAAAAAAGTAATTCTTTTCAACTAAAGGGAGATAACTTTAAAGAGTCTGAGTCATCCAATGATCTCATTTATAGGCCTGTTTCTGTAACAGTGCACAGGTTAAGCAATTGCTGTGGAGTTCATATTTGCAAATTTTATGTAAAGAGTGAATTTAAACCTCCTGACCACCTCTGTTCTTGCCCTGTATCATCATACTTTATGGCTGGAGTCTACATTCACTGACTTTGCCGCTTTTACTGGGAAGATGACTGCGACTGGATTTCGTCTCTGCCCTTGAGCTATGTTACCTTTAGCAAAAGATTTTTATTCAAATTGTCCAAGTTGCATGCTGTAGTTCCCGTGAGCTTTCAAAACATAGGTGAGTTTGTGTGCTGCATCACCAGAGTGAAGTTACGGGGCAAAAAGCTATCAGGAGAAGCCTCTGATACTCTCATGAGCTTTGTCTCTTCACTACTGATGCCAGAGAAAGTCCTGGGACTCTGTGTATATGCACCTTTCCTGACTCAACATCACAGATCTGGTGACGTGTGACAGAGACAACTCTCCTATGTACTCCCAAGTTTATCGCTTTATTCAGGTGTGCTGGCTGTGAAACTCACCTGTCAGTACATCTGTCTGTCTCTGCAGCCTGCTGACATTTTGATGTCCAGACTTTAAAACACAAACTTCTAGTACCATTTGATATCATGCAAACAGGCAAGACGCCAAAGACAGTGAAGCCTCAAGTTCCCCTAGATAGGAGAACAATTAAGAATTTAAACATAATTTGTGGTACCTACCTTTACAATAGCTGTCTAAGAATTAAAATTCTATTTATTAGGAAAAAGAAAGAATCATATGCAAGCCTTTCCATTTTAGCATTGTAATATTCATGACTTTAAGCCTACAGTAAAAGTATTGGCAATCAAATAAAAAATTAATAATCATAAAATAAAAAAGATAATGATAACATTTATTCTAATAAGCACATGGTTTAAGCCAGACAAATAAAAGGGAATAACTGCCATTCTTCAAGTCCATTACAAGGGGAAGTAAAAGGGGAGAAATGAGCTACTGCAAAATAAAATAAAATAGAAAAAATAATAATAATTAAAAAAAAAGCCAGTTGTATTACTAGAAAAACATAATGTCAGTGCTTTGGAAAACACATTTTCTAAAGTTTTAGCAGGCTTAGCCATCAATAAATTTCAAGAAAAATATACCCTTTATACATGTATTTTTTCTGTAGCTTGTCTGCATTTCTGATACATTGTTTAAATGGGTTTCGCCTGCCTTAATAAGGCACATCATTTGAACAGAAACCTCACTGTGTGATAACAGGCAACACATAGCGAAAAAATGCCTCAAGGTTTTTTCCTTGCTATATTTGGCTCTCTGGGCTAAGTCGATTTGAGTCGGGCTGATTATAATAAGCCAGAAAGTCACTATGAACTAATTATTTTCTGTTCATTTATGTGATTAATGGTGAAAACTTGGATAACTTTTACGTATCTTGAGTCCCACATAATTAATCATCTTGAACTTTACCCAAAAAAAAAAAAAAACAAAAAAAAAACCAAAAAAATACCACTACCAACCAAAAAACCCTCAAGGTGCCCCTGGATTTTCTTCCAAAGCACTGGAGTTTCACTGGCATTAGCTCATGCAACTGGCAAAATCAGGGGACGTTTTGCAAAGAAGTGACATGGTTGTGTAAGTCTTCAGAGGGCATTGCTGAATTTCTTCAGCCACCAAAAGACTGGGAGAGTAAAAAATATGATAATAAGTAAGTTATTGGGTGAACTGACTGTGCCAGGGGAGGGAAAAAAAAAAGCAAACAAACAAACAAAAAGGATCTGTTCTCCAGAATCACTATACGGCTTGGAGGAACTGGTATGAGGAAGACAGTTGTTTCAGATCTGTTCATTGACAGCCAAATCAAACTCATAATAAGCCCAAATACTGAGGCAAATGTTATCATCTGAGAAAGCTGAAATGTACTTTTCACATGTAAGGGTAAAGAGGTCTGCCTTTTACCTATTTCATTCTTATTTTACCTTTTATGTGTTGTATGGATAGCCTTAAAACTAAAATTTTATGCTTCAAACAAAGAAAAAAGGTAAAGGTTTCGTGCCACATTTTTCTCCAGGTGACTACATTTGTTTCTGCTATGTAGTGAAGACCGACGTGACAACAGAAATTAATGTTGCACTTTAGGAACGAGAAGCAATCTTTTGAACAATGGCTTACAAATGCCAGAATACTAGCCTGTCTAGTGTCACAGATGTATGTGAAAGTCTCACTTAGCAGTGTGACGTGTGAGTCCTGTGTCTGGTCTGCATCACAACAGCTGCAGGATTACTAAAATGATACGGATGGACTTCAAAGTTCTCTTAATTCTTAAGCTATGTTTACATGGAAATCAGATATCACAGAGGATGAGAATTCATTTTCAGGGTCTCATACCCTGTAGACGTTCAGAGAATTTAAGTTTCATGTTAGCTCTGTAGTCTAAGAAATGAAGGTGGGATTTTTGGTCCAAATAAGTTGTTGCCACATGACCCTGGTGATTTCATTGAAAGCATGCATATAGACCAGATAATTTTTCCTGACTACTAGAAATTTACTGTTTACAGTATTATATGGTAAAACCTCCTATATAGCAGTCCCCTTTTGCTACCCTCACCAGGAGGTCTGAGCCAATTCTATTTTCTGTTCAACAACTTAAAATTAACTAATGAAGTGATTAGATTAGGAACACATTGGTACATAGTCATTGGAGGATTTGAATTTGTTATTGCCTGAACCAGGCTTATGCACGAGCTGTAAGTGGAAGGTCCCCTGTCCAAAACCTAGGAGAGTAACCAAAGATGTATGCTGTAATTATCACTCCATCCCAGGTCAGGCTGATGTCAGGGTTATTACTGTGGAAGTTCAAGGAAACCTATCCCTTGTTGTCTTATAGATAAGCAACATTCATCTTTTGTGAAATACCTTGAACAGGCTCCTCATTTCCAGTGGTGTCCCTAAGAGAAGAATCTAAGGTTCAAAAACCTCTCTGAGGTTTGTTACAACTAAAACTTTGCAATTATTTAATCAGCCTCGGTGATCTGGTGAAAGCCCTCTGTGACTTCACGTGTTTAAAATTAAGATGTCCAGAAGTGGTCGTGGCAAGCAGCCCTCTGCTGAATGGCATAGGTATATCTGCAACCACCAATGTCCATTTGACATTGATTATTATGTGCTTTATTATTTAGATGATAAGGTACATATTGGTTAAGGTTGGACTGCTATCTCTTGCATAATTTCAGCAAAGAAAGGGAAAAAAAAAGTTGGCGTGCCAGCTCCTTGACAAATGGGCCCTTTTGTCAGAATCGGTATCTTCACTAAGGAAGGCAAGGAAAAGAAAACCTGGTGAGAGAGCTGGCAGATAAGCATGAATTGACAGTAATTACTTGAGGAGGGCCTAGCAGAAATTCTCTGAGATCATACTTCTTCAGGGAATACACTGGAGGATCACCACATTGTGCTGTAATTATTACACCCTTTCCAGTCATTCGCTTTCTCTCACAACTGAATTAGCCACTACTGAAAAGTGACAGCCTTTTGTTTAAAATGCATGGAGAAGGGAGTCAGAGTAAGGCTTGGAGCAGACGAATTTCTGGATCACAAACCACTATATTGTTGGCTACAATATTGACTCCTCCCTACCTTTACATAGTACGAGTTAAAGATACGAACTAACTGTAAACATCAAAATATAGGTTGCACTAAATCCTCTTTATAAGTCCCTATAGGTTTTCTCATAGTGAAAAGAAAAAAAAAAAAAAAA
>NW_008631108.1:0-556 GCF_000691845.1 Merops nubicus | reverse complement strand
CATCATCAACGTCATCATCATCATCATTAACATAACACCATCATCATCATCATCATCATCATCACCATCATCATCAACATCATCATCAACATAACATCATCATCATCATTATCATAACATCATCATCACCATCAACGTAACATCACCATCATCATCAAAGTCATCATCGTCATCGTCATCATCATCAAAATCATCGTCGTCATCGTCATCATCATCATCAACATCAACATCATCAAAGTCAACGTCTCATCATCTTCATCGTCATCATCATCAAAATCATCGTCGTCATCGTCATCATCATCATCAACATCAACATCATCAAAGTCAACGTCATCATCATCGCCATCAACATCATCATCCTCGTCGTCATCATCATCATCACCATCATCTTTTCATCTTCATCACCATCATCATCATTGCCAACATTGTCATCATCACCAACATCATCATCATCGTCACCATTGTCATCATCATCGCCAAAGTTGTCATCATCATCATCATCCTCACCATCATCCCCCCCCCCGTGGCTGCCATCACCACGCTCATCATCACCACC
>NW_008631107.1:657-6115 GCF_000691845.1 Merops nubicus | reverse complement strand
GGTTTGTTTTCAAACCATTACAGCAGGAGGCGGAGCATCCTTTTCCTCTGTATGCAGTATTATGCACCTACATTAGTCTGTCACATTTGAAACACTCCATTTACAGTATATGAATAAAAACTTTTGTAACTCTGACTAATATCTGCGTTTTGTAGACTTACAGTAATAATTATATGGAAAATAGTTCACAAAAAGAAATTACTTTTTTTTAATCCCCTGCATTTAAAAAACATTTCCAAGCTTGCTAGATGAGAATTTACAGTATTGGCATGACCCTCATTCCAGCCACAAGACATATGCTGTTACCTTTACTCCAGCCAGTGTCTTCTCCTGGAGTGGCAATAGCATTTTGTGTGAACAGAATCAGACTTGCTGTATAAGACAATAAGACAAGACAGTAAAACCTCTCACGCAGCTCCTTTATGTCAAAGTACTGACACAAAATAGCTCTAAAGCTGCCATGTCTAATGACAGAAGCTCAACGTCTACTAGCTTAGCACAATAATCAAGGCTTGATAACATCACAGTCCAGATGGACATAAAACAGATGAACCAAAAAAAAGACAAGAGTATTTTGTGTTTTCTCGAACAAAAAAAAAAAAAACCAAGCTACCTTCATATTCAGCATTTGTAACTCAAAGTGTGTTTTGTGGTTAAAAAAGTCCCAAATCAAACCAAACCCCACATTTGGAGCACTTCTGAAAAAGAGCAAAACAGAAAAAAATGAATAGACATTAGAGGGTGGACTGACTGATAGCATCCTTTCTTCACAGCAGCTCAACTATCAGAAAATCCACCAAGACATGGCTCCTCCAGATTTGGTCACATCATCTGCCTGTGGAGATGGAAACAAACAGTTCCCTTTAACATATGCCAGCCACCACACAATATACTACAATACCCAGGAAGGCTGGAAAAGGGTTTGTGAACAGTGTTATTTTAAAATATTCCACTTTGTATAAAGCACAAAATTGCTGTTGGAAGGCAAAACTTCTTCCCCCCAAGAGAATCCATTAATGCAAACAGCATCTGCATCCTCCTTTGTGAAGGAGGTGAACGGTCTCTCTTAGGAGGGGATGAATTTTCTTGTTTGGCTAATCCTTTCTGAGCTGGACCCAAATTCAAATCTAATTGCTGCCTGAATAGTGTCATGCTGAACTCATCAATCATTTCAGACCGGGCTACATCATATTTGAGAGAAAAGGATAGTACTACTCACTGATGCCACACAGTTTAAATTGTGACACCGGAACAACTGACCCAGTTTCCAGAATTTAGTCTACTAGCTAGTGACAGCAGCAGCCAGACTACCTGTGCTTACAGGATGCTGGAAAGGCACAATGAACTCTGGAAACAGGGAATGAACAAAGGATAAAAACGTACTTTTTTTTTTGTTTTCCCTTCTGATTTTGCATGACCTCAAATGCTGAAAACTTATGAATTTCTTTTTTTATTATTATATTATTAAATATGCAATGTATAGATAAAGTAGATGTTTAAAATATTAAGGTCTATCTTTTCCTTTGTTTATTGCCTACAAGACTGTATTAAGTCTCTAACATAGGAGTCAAAATATCCACTTGGTACTTGTTTCTCTCAACATAACGGAAACTGATGAGGGTCTTGATCAAGCATTGCTCGCCAGCCAGCAAAGCACATATCTGTGCCCACAGGCAGGTGGGAGCCCAGCTAGGAGGCTGCCTCACACCAGAAATAGGTGGGTAGCTGCAGACATGGGTAACAGACATGGAGCAAGGGAGCAGCCAGGGTGTCAGACAGAGCAGTGCTGAAGACTCTGAGCCTGGATCCTGGTGGGTGTAATGAGCATCTTCCACTCTTCCCTGCTGACCAGTGACAGCAGCATCTGACAGAGCCACCTGCTTTCAGGAAGCGAGTGAGGTCAGGATGAAGGAAAGTCTCAGTGTACCAGCACTAAGTTTTTGCTGTTGATGCATGCTTCCCATACCAAGCACATCCTCTTCTTCCAC
The DNA here is from genome assembly GCF_000691845.1 of Merops nubicus. NCBI lineage: Eukaryota > Metazoa > Chordata > Aves > Coraciiformes > Meropidae > Merops > Merops nubicus. The sequence goes on along the minus strand of NW_008631107.1, from coordinate 4,127 downwards.
CTTCATCTTTTCCATCATGATCTATGGGATCTGTTCCTGTGCTGGCTGCACAGTGGGATTTCTGGTCTGTGCTGGGTCAAAAGGACTAAAGCATAGTAAATAATAACCATACAATAATGTAGTGATGTGAGAAACTGTGTCAAGAAGTTGTCGGGCGTTCGTCAACGCTGCTGGACCATCAAACCACTAATGGATGTCACTGCCATGACAATGGAGTAGAGAGACAACCAGAAGAGTAGAAGTTCCTGGTTTTCAATCTAAATATGAGACTAATTCTAAGAAATGTAACCTAGACTCTGCACATGTGCCTGAGCCTGGGTCTGAAGACTTGGAGACCTCAGAAGGCCCCCAGGTGACAGTACTGGGTATGTGTACCAATGCCATTTGGGAGGCGTGGTTATGACAATTAATTCCAAGAGCTAGTTGACTATGTGAACCTGTTCTGAGAAAAAGGTGGTGTGATGGAGCATAGAAGTGTAATGAAACAAAGATGCATTGTCGACCTGCCACTGACTGACAGGAATTGGACCCCCTGGTGGTGACTATCGCTGCAACTCTGTCCTGAACGCCTGCTTGATTTTCCTTCTGTTTCTTTCCTAATCTGTCCTCTTGCCCTGCAGGCTCTCTTGCTGGAACTCAATAAAGATTGTTGCTTGGAACAGCATCTGACCTCGTTTGTGTCTTAATTTCACTCCTGAACCCTCCCAGATTTGACTATCGGACCAAGACAAATGAGTAGCATGAAAAGGAAGTAAAAGCTGCTTTAACTTGCCCTGATGTAAACAGACACTGTAAATCTTCCACATGCAATTACCATAATGATTGGTATTAAAAGTATCTTTTAGAATGTGATTTTATATAGTGTACACACTAACATACCCAGCCAGAATAAGGTGAATTAAGGATATGGTTTTGCCTTTTTAACTTCAAAAGAGATCATTAACTTCAATATAGTTTCTCTTTATTTCTGAACATAGCATCTATAGTAAATCAAAATCTATTTCTATGGTCCTTGTACAACTTCCAAAATCCAAAAGATCAGTTATATCTGTAGGAAGTCCCTGCTATTGACACTGTAACCTGCCTGCAGCTTCTCTGGATATGACACATCTGTGGAGCCATTAGCAGTGAGTGCCTTTTATGAGACATTGTCTCTGACATTATTATCAGACTCTCCAGACATGCTATCAAGAGAATGTTGTCAGTGTGGTCCTGTGATATAGTATGTAATTGAATTTTTCCATAACGTAGCTGAAACTGTTACAAAAAATAGCTTATTATGGGTGGTATGTGAGAGCACACAGCTTGTGCGCTGGGGGAGCTGTATAAAGTAGTGAAAAACATAATTTTGTAGTAAGAACTAAGGGGCTTAGTCTGCATTTGTTTTATTGTTGCCGATGGCTGCTTATTTTATTCAAAGAAATTAAAATGTACTTGTAAGTGCTTGCAAAAGCCTTGGAACGTGTGGCTTACAACACTGTTAAGAACTGACCTATAATTACAAATAGATGTGGCACTAGTAATTTATTTGGTAAGCTTCTGAAATGCTGACTGTTTCATTCCTTCTTATAGATTGAATTTAGGTTGTACAAAAGCAGGCAAAGCAGAAGGTTTCCCCCACCTCCCTTTCCCCCAGGAATCCAAAGAAAGTATGTTATTTCTGGATGCAGTCTGCATCTGAATGTTTTCTTCCCTTCAGAATCTATGGTACCAAAGCATCCCTAGCTCTGTCTAACCCAAGCTGATGCTGGTCGTTTTTTCTTTTTTCATATGATACTTTCATTAGCAGTGGTTGTCCCCTTTGTTACAATGGTGACTGCAGATAAAGCAAGAGGTCAACAACGTAACTTAAAAAAAAAAAAGGGCACTAGCTTATAGACACTACCTTGCTGTACAAGTCTTCATAGAAAGCCTGTCACCTTTGCAAGCATCAGACAAGTCCAGCCGCTGTTTGCTTTCCCTGTGCCATGTGGAAAGGCTTTAGCAGACATTAGCCAGCAGAGAATAGAGGCCTTTGTCTTTGCAGTTCATTTGATATACTTTCTCAGGCACTCACGTGAGACTGTAATGTACCCATCACCTATGAGCTGAGGACTAGCCCTCAAAACAAGGCTTAAAGAGTAAAACTGGGAATTCTGCCTTATATGAATAAACTGTTGACTGATACTATTGCAATTGTTATAATATTTACAAGTCAGCTCAAGTCAGTTTTTTTTAGTAATCAAGTTTTCAGTAGTATATCAAACTTTAAGAAGAAAAATCCTCTTAGGCTTCTTTCAAATCAATGTTCATGCAAAACCCATGAAGAGTCTTTGCAACAAAAGCAACTTGTAATTGTTTATCAGATTTTCATTGTTATACAAATAGCACTGATTCTTATATTTAATCAAGCTGTGTAAAGAAAAGGAGTAAGAAAGACTGTCCAGCTGTGCTTTCTTGGAAGAATTTGGAAAATGTTATTTATATTGCATATGTTGACCCACTTAACTTCAGCAATGATATACTCAGAACTCAGATCCCTGGGATGAAATATCATGGCAATCACAGAAAATTAAGATGACAAGGAAAGCCTGAATCAAGGCAGCATAATCTGAGAATTTCAGGTTAAAGAGTTACATCAGTATTTTTAATGTCAGTCCTAAACAATAAAAGAGATTATTGCAGGACTGTAATTTTGGAAAGAGCTAGGTGCCAGCTGGATTAGTTGCTATTACGATTTGCATCACTTTCTTTGTCATGGCCTTCATAACTCATGAAATGGCATCATTCAGAACTGACTCCTTCAAAATAGTTTTTCTTTAAGTGTAAGAATTTGTCTTTACCAAATATTATGACAATGTTTTAATTAGTATTTACTATAAGGTTAAAATGTCATGACATGGCATGCTAAAAGTAGCAGCTGGAAATGGAAGATGTTCATAATACTTATTAGAAAAGAAGCTAGAAGTGTGTTTTCTTATGCAGGTCCCAAACCCACTACCTGTGCCCCAAGCTAGATGATGGGTCTGTTCTAATCTGGAAGTTGTTTTATCATGGTAGTCAAGTTCTTTAATTCAGTGGGCTTGATGACAGTTTTGCTGGAAGGCAAGCATACCATAGCAGGTCCCACTGCCATATAGCTTCAGCTATCCAGACTAATCAGAGCAAATATTGGTCTCCTTGCAGCCTCTCATATAGGCATGCTCTCAAACTCAGAAATTCAGTCCTAATTTTGGCATTCATTTTGATTTTTTAATTTAAAGAAATTGCAACTATTTAATCACAGATTTTCTTGGGAGTAAGAGAGGACAGAAGCCATTTGAATATTGGAAAGGGTTTACAGAGAATAATTTAGATCAGAATTGAGTTCTGCAGGTAGACATGAAGAACGTTTTAAGCTTGCCAACTCTTAAGAATTTGCTGCCTTACATAAGTTGCACATTCAGAAAGATAGATATAGATAGCTATATTTTAAAGAGAAGAAGCAGTGG
>NW_008631107.1:0-327 GCF_000691845.1 Merops nubicus | reverse complement strand
CAGAGGGGTTGGAACTGGGTGATCCTTGTGGTCCCTTCCAGCCCTGACAGATTCTGATTCTGTTTTAGCAGAGGACTTTGTAGTGTTGTCTTGATGGTTGGACTTGGTGATCTTAAATGTCTCTTCCAACCTAAAGGATTCTATGATTCTGTGATTCTAATATAAAGACAGTTTACCACAGCCTCTGGCCAGAGGCATGGTACTGAAAAGATGAATCAAGAGACAGATAAATTCATGAGTACTTCACTCATAAGTGACTAAACACCTTCAGAAAATGGAACCTATCTTCATGAATGTGACAAGAGAAAAGTTAATTTATTTTTCTTT
>NW_008631106.1:0-10155 GCF_000691845.1 Merops nubicus | reverse complement strand
GCGGCACCGTCTTCTCCCCCGAGCTGCCCACGCCGCCAGGAACGCGCCTGCTGGCCTCGGCTCCGCGGGCAGCGCCTCGCTCGTCTCCTCACGAGTCAGGAGCGATAGGGCCAGAGGAGACGGCCTCAGGTCCCGCCAGGGGAGGTTTCGGTGGGAAACGCCGGAAGGGCTGCCGGGCACTGGAACGGGCTGCCCGACACTGGAACGGGCTGCCCGGGGAAGCGGTTGAAGCGCCGTCCCTGGGGGCATTTCAAAGATGAATAGACGTGGCGCTTAGGGACGTGGTTTAGTGGTGGTCTTGGCTGTGCTATGTTGGTGTTTGGACTCGATGACCTTGAAGGTCTTTTCCAAGCTAAACGATTCTATGATGCCATTTTAGGGCTTTGAACAGCGAGCATTCGTGTGTGCATCTCCGAGATAAAAGCTCTGGTCTCTACCAAGTCGCTGTAAAAGCATGTGTGACTGTTAAGTCAAATTAGTCACGTAAGGATTGTGGAGCCGCTTCCTTTACCGTTTTCTCCAGCAAGTCTTGTTATACCCCTTACATATCAGTGTTCTTTGACACTATTCCTCACGGGTCTTGGGAGTTCTTGCTGTGTGCTCTTCTGACAGTGTGAATGGCAGGTGCACATCTTGATTTAGCTGCAACATATTAGTAGTAAACTTGATTTAAACAAGTATTTAGCCTGTTGCAGTCAAACCCATTGTTAATAATTATTTAAGAAGAGAGTCCTCAGGCAACTGCCATCTTCAGAGCTTCTTAAAATGTTTTTTTTTTTGGGTGAGCAAAAAATACATTCATGTATTGCTGAGAGATATTGCTAGTGGTCTTAACTGGTTAATTTTTCATTATACTTTTCACTTTGTTGTTTTGATTCTTGCAGTTGATTCTTCAAGGTGCTCATCTCGAAGTATTACTGCATAAAGCTTTGCAACTAGTGGAGGAAAATGTCACATAAAAGCTTGAAGGAAATCAGGAAAGTAAACATTTCTAGCTCCTTGGAGTCAGAAGATCTTAGCTTAGAAACCACAATCCCAACCGATGAGGTTTCTTCCTCTGAAGAGAGAGAAGGGACTGTTAAAATCACTAAGGAGATGATTGAACGGAAAGAGTTGCTCCATAATCTTCAGCGGCTTAAAATAGAATTATCCCAAAAAAACTTGTTGATTAGCAACTTGAAAGTAGAATATTTGACCAAGGTAAGAATGTTGTTCCTTTCACTGTAGAATACCTTTTTTTCTATCATGTTTTTGGAGCTTTTATAGTATGGTAGAAACTTCTGGAAAGAATTTCTGTAAGCTGCATGCTGGAAGCTTGCTTAATTGGTTTGGGGTTGGTTTTTTTGTTTGGTTTTTTTTTTTTTTTTTTTTGGTATGTTTGGTTTGTTTTATTAATGAGAAAAGGAGGAAACAAAGATATGGAAAACTTAGCTGACATGGCCAAACCATAATACTTGCAAATGACGCAGATGGGATTTAGTTAGTTTTTCCTTTTTCTAAAACCAAAGGAAAAAGACCTGCTTCCTTTCAGAAAGGGAGAGCAATATTGTCACTGATGTAAGGAGCTTGATAGGGATTTTAACCTGAATTTGTGGAATACTGGAAAAAGTAATCTGAATCTGTTGAAAAGTTTATTAAAGAAGCTGTGGCTAGAAAATACCAGCATGCTAATAGTAGGCGATTTTGTTGTGTGTGGTTTCCACTAAGATGCATGAAACGAGGGGAGACTTTGTCAGGTTTGTGTGCTGCCCACGTTTACAACTTAAGTGTATATACTAAATGTAGCTTTCGCTGGTGTGCTGCTCTGAGTTTTAGCCCAGTTTGAAATTAGCTGAACAAACAGCTCTTTGCTTGAGAAAGATTAATTTTAGAGCTAAGTCTTTTTTTAGTTCATTAGGGCAAAATCCATATAATATCTTAGGAAGCATTAGCATATTTAGAGGTCTTATTAGTCATTATTGCACTTCCCAGGGCTTTGAGCTCTCTGTTTTTCTTTCAAGTTGTTATTTTTGTAATTTTTTTTTTTTAATTACCAAGGTAATTTCCTCATTTTATCTATACATTCTTTGTGTTTAGATTGAAGAGCTGGAAGAGAAGCTTAATGATGCAACCCATCAGAAGCAGCTGTTGTCTTTACGGCTGGATAGTCAGCTGGCATTACAACAAGATGAAGCTAGGTATGATGGAAGTAAAGTTAAGAAATTATTTTTTAATAACTTATGAATTAATGCACAGTTAATGGAAAACGATCATTACAAGTTGCAGGAATGGGATTTCTTTTTGCAGGTTATATTGGTATTTTCTTTCTAAAAATGGCATTTACGTATTCAGTTTACATATAAGTAAATTTTAATTCAATTCTCACTGGCTGAAATTTGTGGGTTTGTTTTTATTGTTACCTGAATCCAAAACTTAATAGGAACTGGGGGTGAGAAACTTCTTGAAACCAATAAAGAGCAAAAGGAGTAGGGAGAGGGGTCAGACTTTCTGTCAATTTAAACTGAATTTTTAATAACTCTGCAGCCTAGATGACTTGGGAAAGGTAAGGGGATAAAAATAGGATTGCTTATTATCAGAAATGCTTTCAGTTGATGATCTAGAAGCTTTTCATCTTTTCTGAAATACTTCAAGTTAACCTATAGCTGAAAATAGACTGACTAGTGGGCTTATCCAAATTACTTTTTCCATTGAATATTTTGACACCTGTGAAGCAAGGGCATTATTTAATAAATAGTCTCAAGGACAGTAAACAATGCACCAGCTTACGGAACGTGACTAATTCCAACTCATATTCTGTAGTAAACTTAGAACAGATTTAGGAGATGTAAAGTCAGAGCTGGGGCTAGTTACAGAGAAGTCTTTCGACTAAGAGCAGTTGACTGTTGCAAAAATGTCTTAATTCTGTGTGCTTATTTGCACTGGAGTAGAAAATTTTTACGTTGGCTATACTTGAGTTATCTGAGAAACGCTCAGTGAGAAAGTACTGATGTACCCATCATTATTAATGGGCAAAAAGGAGTTAAATTACTTTCCTTTCCCCAGTCTTTTCATTGGTTTTCCTGTTACCTCACTTTTCATCCTCATTTAACAGAGTTGTAACACTGTGTGCGAATATGTTGTTGTGTGGCTACTTGGCTGGCCTGGGACTTTCTTTTACCTTTTTGAAACCAGTGGGGCAGACATCACCTTGTAGTACTAGCTAGTATTTTTAGTATTACTTTTTAAGTAATGTAGGAATTATTGCACTTTGAAGAATGATGACATTTGAATATATTTTCAAGAGTTACAGCTAAAGCTTCCAAAAAAAGTACATTAGTCACCTTTGATTTGAATAAAATACTTTGGAACATCTTGAAGTGATGTGCAGTTTCTCTTGGCATATAATACCTAGGCACTGGTAATGATAGCAAAGATAGTGTTTTAAGGCTTGAAGTAAAGTTGCTTGTTTAAGTGTAGTGATGCTTGTAGGATTTTCTTAAAGGGACCTCAACTTTGTATGTTACCTTGGGTAGAAAATGAAGGGTTGTATGTGGAGTAGGCCATGAGCATGCATGTGCTAAAACTTGGTAAGAGACAGGTTGACGGTACTATTACTTTATTTGGTGATTTACTCATTCCTTGTGTTTTGTGTGGAAATATATTCTGGTTTTTCATCTTTTAATTGGTAAATTAAGACTAATTTATAAATTCAATCTCCACGCTTGTCAGATTCAGTTTTGTATTGTCAATGACTATGAAAGTTTCTGGCTTTTTGTATATATCGTGTCTGGTACAATTGTATAGCCATGGTGGTATACACTCTTGTGCTAATTAAGTGATATCTCTGTATATTTTCCCATCTGCAAAATGAGCATAAATCGCTCCCTTGCCAGGGTATTGTGAAGGTTTGTCACTTATCTTACTCACTACTTAATGTTTTCTGTTTTCAAATCGATCTTGAAGGAAACACCAGGCTCTAATGAAACAAGAAATGGAAACTGTTTTATTGAGACAGAAGGAACTGGAGGAAATGAACCACCAGTTAAGGGAGAGGGCTGGAGATATCCGCCGTAGCTTGCGAGACTTGGAATTAACAGACGATTGCTATGAGAAGCTGAAGTCTCTTCCTGAAGACCAGCTTTCTATCCCTGAATACGTTTCTGTGAGTATTGGGGTTTGTATTTGTTTAAAACATAGCTGTATCCTGGGTCTGGCTGAGATGGGGTTAACTTTTTTCTTAGCAGCCTGAATCTTGCTGTGCTCTGGATTTGTGGCTAAAACAGGGTTGGTAACACACCTGGGTTTTGGCTGTTGCTGGACAGTGCTTGGACAGCATCAGGGCTTTCTCCTTTCCCCATTCTGCCTCCCTTCATCCCCAGCAAGAAGGGGACATAGCTGGACAGATGCCCCAAATTGGCCAAAGGAATATTCTATACTATCTGATTTCATACTATTTTGCCAATGACTAGGCCTAACAGAAATGACACGGCCAGCAGGAAGATGAACCAATAAGTGGACTGTATTGAATGCAAAAAGGACATGCCATGAACGATCGCTGGGGGGTACAAACAAGTCAATTAGCTGACATACAACTGACATTACCCCCAACGATCCCAACAAAAACATCACCCAACTGACAATAGGTGGAACAAATAAAGAGCCAAGGTTTCCCATAGATGGAATGGGAAACAGACAGATCAGGAAGTTAAACTTATAAGACAAAGTTGGCCACATGGCAGCTCTCACCCTCCTAGCCCATGTTTACAAAGGTCCGAGCTGACTGCGGCCAGCTCCAGGGAGAGTCAGGAGGTCCTTCCTCAGCCAGGAAGCTCTGTGAAGTACATCCACTTCACAGACAGACACACCTCCCTTCATGCAAGTGGTCCCAGCTTTTATCCCCAAGCAGACACCTGACCTTTGTCAACTCAGTGCGGGACCCCTGGGGCTCATTTCCCTTCTGGCTCTCCCTGCAGGGCCGGCCGCACCCTGGGGGGAAGCTATAAGGCAAACTCACCACCTCTGTATGAAGGGCTGGGGGAATCACCCATATGTCAACCTTAATTTGGGGGCTCAGGGTTCAGACCCCAGCATTTCACATACCCAGCTGTCACAAACCAGTGCCAATACCGGTTCATGACACCAGCAATATAAACTGGAGGTAGAGGAAGAAAGAGGAGGTGGGGGGTTCTTCCAAGGTGGTTATTGCTCAGAGACCGGCTGGACGTCAGTCTGCTTGTGCAAGATGGTGGATCACGGTCTTTGTGTGACACTTTTTTTTTTTTAATACCACTTTGCTTTTTCCTTCACTAATTAAACTGTTGAGAAAACTTGACACAGGAGTTTTCTTGTTTCACTTTCTACACTTTCCTCTGTCCTGGTCCCACTGGAGGCATCAAGTGAGTGAGCAGCCATATGGGTGCTTGGCTGCTGGTCAAGGTCAACCCACCACAGGCTGTAAATTGCTGTTATTTTTAGAACTAAAGGGGTGTGCATATAGTAGAAGCCAGTCTATTCTCTTAGGATTCTGATTCTTCCCCAGTTAGAAATTGAGGGCCTTCAGAGGCACATGTGCTTTTGGATCAGTCTGCTATGACTGGATTCCAGGAGAGTGGAACCTTTTAATCCCAGATTCTGATGTTTTAAAAGAGAGTAGAACTGATGATGTATCTTGAGAAGATAAAGCAGGGGGGCTGTTACAACCAAGTAGTGGGCACACATGGGTGATACAAAATACAGCAGGCTGAAAATAGGAATTTGAAACTTGGGCTTCCAGAACCAGAAGTTGAGATGGCTCTTGCAGACTTCTCTTACCTTTCCCTCATGCTTTTCATCTGACCCTTTCCTATCTGAGTAAACACAGGAGATAAAGTGTGCCTTAAAGTGTCCTTCCAGACCCATTTCTTGATTTCAGAAGTTTGTTAATTATGGCTTATAGGTAGATGGAGAGGCAAGGGGGTAGTCTGCTTGCAATAAAGACAACACCTTCATAAACAGTGGGATGTGTCCAGAGCATCCTGGCTCACTTCTGAGAATGAAGAGGATTTAGACATGTAAACCTTAATTGACCAAAATATTACTATTGTACTTATCTATAGAGCTAATTATTAAGTAATAATTAACTAATTGTAACTAATGTAAATAATAATAATAAAGTAATAATGTAACTAATATAAAGTTTAAAAGTTTAGTGCATGAGTTAAGGTCTAAATGCTGTGTGAATGAGTTCCCTTTGATGGATGAAAGTCATCGTACTCTGTGCTCTAGGTATATACAGAGAAGTAACCTTGTCATTCTTATCTAAAGGATGTTCTTGGGAACATCTTTGTAAAAGTTCAGAAACTTGGATTTTTAACAGTACTAGGAAAATTTTAAGTCTCCAAGTGATAAGACAAGAGCACTGAGATTGGGGCTGATTTGATTATTACCCCCTGGCTATCTGCTGTACCTACTGCCCTCTGTAGGAGTTTTTGAGGGTTTCTTGTGGATTCCTGTACCACCATGGTCAAAAAAGCAGATTTTTAACACAAACTGAAATCCATGTCAGCTTGCTTGAAATTGCAGTGCAGGAAGTTCCAGAATTTCACGAGCTGATTGACAGATAGTACAAAAGACTGTGTAGCCAGACAGGACAGACACCAGGAGTTCGTAACCTTGCCAGCTGCTGTCAGTGAAGCTGTCACAGCACAATTAGAGTGCTTAGGCTGTATTCGTGAGTCGAGAGGGGCACTAAAAAAAGTGACAGAGTTGGACAGGTAAGTAACAGCCACCTTCTACCCCCTAACCTACTTTTCTTTTACTCTTGCATTCAACCAGTAAATGCTGCTTTTGTCTGGTTCAAACTCCAGTCACTGCTTAAGTGGTCAATGAAGACCCTTTCTGCTGTACATGTCACTTTTTTGAGAAGTCCTTTTTTTGGCCAAATTCTTTTTTTTTTTTCTTCTGGAGAAGACATTCTGAAAGATATATTTTAGTAAGACACTGTTTTTCTCCTGCTTCTCTCAACTTCTTTTGCCAACAGGATCGTTGTGAACCTGAGAGTATGATTTCAATGGTTGTTTCTCTTTACTTTGAGTTAGCTGATACAGGATCTGGGAGGCCACAGAACTGTTTTGCACATGCTGTCTATGTATCTGTTTGGTTTCTGAAGGCTAGGAAAGGGATGTTGAAGGGAAGAATTAACTTTCCTGATGTTGTTTTCTGCTTTACTTACCTAAGGAGGATTTGTGTGTTTCTCAGGCAGATGAAATCTCTGATCAATGCATGGACTAATAGTATAGTCTATTGACATTAGCATAAAATTCTCCTTGTCAAGAGTGAGTTCTGCTGAGAGAAAACTTGAGTGAGAAATTTCCAGACTTTTTTTTCTATTTCTCAATCATAAAATACTGCCTTACAACTTTTCAGGCTAGAAGTAAATGTATATATAATGGTTACACTTTGAAACCTGGTATACTGGGCAAACAGCAGGAGGTGCTTGAATACAGGTTTTGTATAATAGAGATATGCAAGCTTAAGATACTAGAATTAAAACAAATGAGAGATGTTTTTCACTGTTCTTCCACAAAGGGGTGCAATGGTAACATGTTAGAGCAAAGACTAGGCAATTTAAAATGCTAATGATGATGGCAAATGAAAAACGATGTTTTAAACATCTTTCTCTTTAAATCCTGCTTTTTTATTTTGAACTTATGTAAAAAATTCAAGTGTTTTTTTAACTCTAGTTTGTAAGAATGATATTTTGATATAATATATGCAAAACTTGAAAGCATTAGGCTGTTTGAACTGGTGCTGGGCAGCTGAATCACAGAGTTTTAGTACAGTTTGCTGCTTGCGTGCTTTCTTGTAAAGTTCCTTCACCAAGTTGTTTAAATATGATATCTGTGAATGCTGTTTGATCCTGTTTTATTGCCATGTCTTTCAGTGTCACCATTTTGATGACTACAGATCAGTTGCTCTTTAAGAAAGGCAGTTAACTGATGCAGCTACTTTCATGTAACTTCATTTAACAGATGCCAACTTTCTCATTCTCTGCACCCTCCTGATTGTACATTAACTCTAGTTTTCCATAAAAAGTGGTAGGCTTGTGCTAAGGGCTTCTTAAAATTGCCTAGGAAGTGGTAACTTCTTACAGCACATCTATATAAATTTGTAATTTTTAAGATAAAGAGTTGTTTCTGAAATCTTATTACAGTAATTTTTAGTTCTGCTATACTTACTTGGCAAGAGGCAATGTGTGCTTTGACTGCTGAGTTACATGAGTGTTTATTTACCATCAAGCAAGCTAAATAACAATAATGGTTGAACTGCTACAACCTTCTCCTCATCTACTGTATTCACTTGCACCTTCTAATTACCATGGAGTGATATCCCCCCCTTGGGAGGTCTGTACAGATACGTTTATCCATGATACCTGTATCCTATGTCATCTTGGTTTGATACTAGCTAATGTGTTTGAATGTTGTTGTGGTTTGGGTAGTAAAAGTGGAACGATGGCATAAGGGAAATTGCAGTAAAAATACAAGAACTTAAGGGAGAAGCTAGGAGTGGTTTAAAAAGAAACCACAATACTTTAAGTGGTTACCAGTTAGTGACAATCAAGGTTATTTTTTTAATTTAAAAAAAAAATTTTCATCAATTTTTTTTTTTTTTTAAAAAAGAGAATTTGATTGAAATTCAGTTGCTTGGTTTCAGATGTAATCAGACAAGTTCTTAAAGAATCCAGGTAGGGGAATGTTGTGGTCAGTGAAAGCTGAAGTTAAGTAATTGAAACTGAACTTACTCACTGCTTTTCATGTACTTTTCTATATGTTTGGTTTTTTTTTTTTTTTGTCCTAAGGAAGTAATTGAAGCCTGTTATAGCTCAGAAGTTAGAACAAACCCACAAAACAAACTTTGCTGTTTGATTTCATGCAAACCCATTAGAAGCAATGTGATTTCACAGATGGTCATGATTAAATATTGAAGGACTAGAAAACTGCAAGAAATAAAAGTAATTAAACTGTAAAATAAGGCAATAATATGCAGTTCACTTCCCAGAATAGAAAGACAATTTATGTATTTAAGTGTAGCATCTAATGATGCAATTTGTCATTTGAAATTTTCAGACCGTGAACAAAAAATTACCATACTTTACTTTGGGTTTAATTGAATTGTAGGTCTAAAAATCATCCTTAATTTTGTTCAATTTATACATAAGCTTAGACATAACAGAGTCTTTGGTTATCCTGTTAAAAAAAGCAACTGTATTTTGGGAAAGCTTGCATTCTTCTCAATAAAATGTGACTTTAAATGTAGAGCATATGTCCTATTTTAGTTTGTTTCTATCTAAAGGTAAGGATGAATAGTGGAGCTCTCTTAAGTACAACAGTTTCAAACAAGTGCAACTTTCAAGAAGCACAGCATTTGGAAAACCTTGAAAACAAAACCTAAAAAAACCCAGCACTTTTAAAAAAAAAAATTTACTTTTCTGCCTTACTGCTAATCTTCTAGTCATGTTGTACACTTGCTTTATTGTATAAAGCAAATTACACCTGTGTTTACATTGCATGGCTTCTGTGTACTTTGACAATTATATGCTGTCAATTAAATGGAATATACCTGGAACTTTTTTTTGTCTTCTGCTGTTTGCAGCCTGCAAAAGAGAGACCTGTATTCCTTCTGCAGGGAAGTGTAGTACAGTTTGCTCTTGAATGCTTACTTTATCTGTGCTTTCTTGTTTGTATTTCTTCTTTAATCATGTATCAAACAAAGCATTAATGATGGGGGGGGGAGTATGAGTAGCTTTTGCATGAAGGGTTAGCTTAATTATCTATTCTTTTCATCCCCCAAAACAAACATTGTAAGGTATCAAGTTATCTGGGAGTAATAACCTCTGTGAACGTGTGTGTGGGTGTATATGAAAAAAGCTTTCTTTTTTGTTTTGTCTTTTTGATTTTTTTTTTTTGCTACTGACTTTGTGGTTTTACTCTTGTGTTTTCTAGTATTTTTTTTTTCTTGTTTGGTAGAAATTTCTGGAAAAGTTTTATAGAGGTGAGTTACTTGGCTGAGACTGTCTATGCTTGGAGTCAGGAAAGAGAAAGGAGTACGTTACCTATTTTTTAAAAAAATATATATGTTTTTAATCTTTTTACAAGGCTTTTCTCATTGTTAATTCAGCAGGGTCGAGTCCGTCAGAAG
>NW_008631105.1:0-5214 GCF_000691845.1 Merops nubicus | reverse complement strand
GGGAAGGGGATTCCGCAGCCCCCCTGGCCCCGCAGCACCCCCCGCAGAGCCTTTCACCTCCTGCTTCGTTGTTCCCACTCCCAGGTTCCCCAGAGCTCTGCAGCCCTGTGGGGATGAGGGCTGCTGATGTCCCTGCTCTGCTGCCTGCACAGGGGACAGGGCAGAGGAGCAGAGCAGCACAACCCTCGGCTTTGGGCTACATCCAGTTCTGGTGCCGAGCATGAGCCCCAACCTGTGCTGCAGCGTGAGCTTCCCTTTGGATCACAGAAGGGTTTGGGTGGGAAGGGACCTTAAAGGCCATCCAGACCAACCCCCTGCAGGGAGCAGGGACATCTGCAGCTAGAGCAGGGTGCTCAGAGCCCCGGCCAACCTCCCCTGGGATGGTGCCAGGGATGGGGCAGCGACCACCTCTCTGGGCAGCCTGGGCCAGGGGCTCAACACCCTCAGCAGCAACAATTTCTTCCTTCTCTCCAGTCTCAATCTCCCTCTTTTAGTGTCAAACCATCCCCCCTTGTCCTGTCCCAACAGGCCTTGCTCAAAGATTCTCCCTATCTTTTCTGACAGGCCCCTTGAAGGATCCTTCTCCTCTCCAGGGTGATCCTTGGCCAGGAGCACACGGGGCCAGCTCTGGGCAGATCCCCCTGGTCCCACCCTTTGAGAGGCACAAGCTGGAGGGATTTTCCCTGGGGTCTTACCTTGAAGCACGTCCCTGGCAGGGAAATCAGTGAGCCTGGGCACGGCTGCAGCTCCAATCCCACGGAGAATTTGGTGGCAGAGGTGTGGGCAGGATGTTGGCAGAGGACAACAGCAGCTTGGGCTGACCTGGACAATGCCAGGGAGCAGCTCAGGGGTCGAGTTAAAACCAGGGTTAGTCCCACTCCAGTTTGGAGGCTGAGAAAGTCTTGACATGGTCATGGCCAGGTTAAGCTTGAGGTCCAGAGGACAGGTCCTGGCGTGGGGTGGGTCACTAGCAGGGGGGGTTTCACCAGAACCAGTAAGTTAGCAAGGTTCAACCCCAAATTTGAGGTGGGTAATGCTGAAATAAAGCATTTACCCTGAAAAGCTCTCTGCAAACCCCCCTGCTTCCAAGCCAAAGCCAGCTTCTAAGTGGTGGTAAGCAGGTGAAGGACTCTTCATGCTGCCAGCAAATTCCAGAGATCCCCTGAAGAGGGGCTCTGCTGGCTCTTGGCCATGGTTCCTCCTCAAAAGGGGGATGCTGGACCTGGATGTGGGCTCTGGTGCAGAACCACAGCTCTCACTCTCCTGGAGAAACCCTGATTCCATAGCCTCCATCTGCTTTATCTCTGAAGAAGAACAAAGCATGAAAATCAGGTCATCAGCTATTTCTGGGGCTCTCTTTGGAGGAGCTGAATAGCTCTTCAGCACCATCCTGTCCACGACGACTTGGATGGGGCAAGTCCAAGGTTGTTCAGTCCCCACCTGATGGAATCAGCCTGGAACTATCTGTGCAGATGCAAACAGGGAGCTTTGGATGACAGCTTGTTCTGGGCAATTGCACCCGAGCAGGATTGCATCAGTGTTTGGAGGTGGTGACCTGAATTTTCACAGTCACCTCTGGTGGGGAGTTCATTCGGGGCTGGGCCAGGCTGTGGCTTCCACGTCTGGCAGTTGAGGTGATTTCCATATCTGAGGATGATTTGAAAGTCTAATTAATGACATTTTCTTCTCGTAGAGGTATATTTCATAATAAAAAAGATTAATTCCCTCTTTATGGTGGATCCACAACATCAGCAGGGTCCCTCCTAAGGTCTGGAGCAAGCAGGGCATGGGAGACCCGTGTGCCAACTTAAACCCATGTCTGCATGGGTGCCTTCAGCCCAGTGCTGAGAGGACCTGGAAGGGACAAATCCTCCCTGCATTTTCCTGGGAAGCCTTTGGGGTGACTCCAGAGCTGAACAGGAATTCCCCCCTCCAGGGCACAGGCTGGAGCTCTGCTCACCCGTGGAGCTGCCCCTGGCTGAAGATGAGAAGTTGTTTCACTGTTCCTCACCGTGCACAGTGATGCTGGAGGTGTCTGTGGGATGGCACAGGGAGGGCTGGTGCTTTGGGGTCCCTCAGCTTCAGGAGAGGTGCCTGGGGTCTGCATACAGCTCCCCTGGGGTCAAATTATCATGGAATTGTGGAGTGGTTTGGGTTGGAAGACACTTTTAAAGATCATCCAGTCCAACCCCCTGCAGGGAGCAGGGACATCTGCAGCTAGAGCAGGGTGCTCAGAGCTCAGGGCAGCAGCTCTGGGCAGCCAGGGCTCAGCAGCTGCCACACACCAGAAGCTCTTAACTGCTCTTAAAGGCTCCTAAGGAAGAACATCCCCACGAAGCAGGAGGAACCTGCACATCTAGAAAGTGCCCAGGCAGAAGGAAAGGCAGCCGAGTCAGGACTCGTTGCCAAATGCCCCCAGATCCCTCCTGCCAGACCCCTAAATGCCAGGCCATCTGCTTCCCCCTGCCCCAGAACACGTCCTGGAGAGGTTTGCCAAGAGCTCTGTCTGGCCTCAGCAGGAGAAGAGGCTCTTCCCATGTCTTCCTCTCCTGGCTGGAGAGCAGCATGAGGAACCGTCTGGGTCTCTGGCTGCTTTTCCCACCTCTCCCCACAGGACCCCAGGGCAGACTCTGGGGAGCAGGGATCCCTCTCCTTGGTTGCATGGAGTTGGCCTGGCTTCAGCAGTGAGGCCACATCTCCCAGATGAGGAGCAGCTATCAGGATTTTAGGTTTTTCAGTGAGAAAACTCCCCTGCAGAACAAACACTCACCCCAGCAGGGCTTTGCCTGCGAAGTCCAAGAAGTAATTGGCTGCAGAGTGGCCGAGAATCACCCTCCATATGCTGCAGTCCCATGACCATTTGCCTCTTGGATGAGCACAAAGGGTTTTTTTAGGGCTCTCTCTTTGCTTGTTTTCATTCCTGAAACAGATTGTGATCTCCTTATCCCAACACCCAGCCTCTCTACCCTCTGCTCTTCTCCTAGGAATGGGGAGTGAAACAGCAGCAAGCTCAAGGTGAGGGATGTTTGGGGCTGAAAATCATCTGTGACTGCAGGGAGCCCACCCGTGGTGGTGCCTCCAAGGTAGCCACGTGGCCAGCTGGCGTGGCCAAACCATATGCAGGATATTAAGGCCTCCTGGCTTCCCAAAAATGGGCTCTGCAGCAGGTGGCTTGCTGGGTATTAGTCCCTGTGGTAACTCTTGAGCTCTGCCTAGGAGCCAGTTTGCCCAAACTGAGTGTGCCAAGAGGGTTCTGCTAAATTTTATGACTTAGTTGAGTCCTGGCACTGCTTGGTGTGGATGTAGCCAGGAGGTCTGGAAAAAAAAAGAGGTAGAGAGGTAAAGTTTTCTATTTAGATGAAATTTGTCCCAGCAGCAGGACACTTGACTGAAGCTGATTTATAGGTGGCTTTCCACTGACCATCCATCAGCATGTCTGAGCACAGAGTGCTTCCTGAGACCTGCCATCCACCCTCCTGCACCACAGCCTGTCTGAAACAGATGGTTTCCCACAGACCAGGCTCATCCTCCTCAGAGCTGGGAGGAAGGAGCCTGCAGGTGAGGGACAGCTTCCCAGGCAGCTCTCCTGAAACCAGGGCAGCCTCGAAGGGAGGATTTGGCAAGCAGAGAGGGAGGGGGCAAGCCTGAAGACAGAGCACAGGAGGAAGGAGGCTGGCAGGGGGGGAGAGAGCAGACACAGGTACCCAGCACCACAGACACAAGGGTTCCTCAGGTCTTGGGTTTCCATCAGAAATTATTTGTAGAATATATAGAATATATGGATATCTTTTAGGGATTTGTGGTTTTTTTTTAGTTTTTTTTTCCAATGAAAAACTAGTTTCTGGTGAAGCTTTTCCATTTTCATAGAATCATAGAAAGTTTGGGGTGGAAAGAGACCTTTAAAGGTTATCCAGTTCCAACCCTCTTTCCATGGGCAGGGACATCTGCAGCTCGAGCAGGTTGCTCAAAGCCCCATCCAGCCTCACCCATGGATGTCTCCAGGGATGGAGCCTCTCTGAGCAACCTCCTCCAGTGCCTCACCACCCTCACGGTGAAGAACTTCCTAATATCTAGTCTAAACCTCCCCTATTCACTTCAGAACCACCACGCCTTGTCCTGTTGCTACAGGCCCTGCTAAAAAGACCATCCCCATCTTTTCCAGAGATGGGAGTGCACGTTGAGCCAGCTCATGTTGGTCTTTTCATCTTTTATTCTAAAGAATCCTGGGGCATCACATAATGCCCAGGAATGTAGCTTTTCTTGCAAAGCTTTTTGCATTTTCCATCTCAAGTCGGGTTTTTTAGTTTTCTTTTGTCAACCCAGGATGTGTCTGGGCAAAGAAAAAGATGCTTTGAAGTGTTTTTTTCTCCTCACTTTGGGAAAAGCCTTTCTTGTCTTGGCATGAGGCAGGTACTCACCAGAGACAAACCTTCAGGTCCCAGCACTCTCAGACTATCTTCAGGCTTAGCCATCCAAAACACAGGGACAGCTTGCTGCCAAAGTTCTCTGCCATTATTCTGAGTGAATGAGAACAATTACCCAGGTACAAATTGTCCCCAAAACTTTCCCCAGCACTCATTTCTCTCCATCTGCAGAGGGTCGAATGTCTGATACCATCTGCATGTGCCTTTGGCAGGAGTTGTTAGGAAGGAAAACACCCCAGCCTCTTTCACAGGCCTCAAAACTACTGGATTCTGAAGGAAACATCATCTTAGGCCACTACACAGAGAAATATTTCATGGATTGATGTTGCCATGACCTGATTTATTAGGCAGAATCATGGATGGCTTTGAGAGTTGAGCTCTGGACACGAATGGACATTTGGAAGGCTCTGAGATCTCTCAGTTTGGAGAGAGAAAAAGTGAAAGATAATTTGGTGGCAGAGAAGAGAAACCTGTGTGGTTATAAAGGTTTTCCATTAGACAGCAGCATGAAAAAAGGAACATTAATGAACCATAGAATCACCATGGTTGGAAAGGACCTCCAGGATCATCAAGTCCAACCTTCATCCCAACATCTCCCTGACCACGAGACCACAGCCTCAAGTGCTACAGTCTTGGGGTCTGGTTGAATTTAGGGAATTCCTGGTTCATTCCTGAGAAAGCTGCATCATGAATGAACTCTTCAAGAGTATAAATTAGTAAAACTTGAAAACCAAACCCTCCTGGACTTATTGGGAACCTGGTGAGGGCTTCTGCTTAATATATAATATAT
>NW_008631104.1:0-19266 GCF_000691845.1 Merops nubicus | reverse complement strand
TCCAGCCCAGACATTCTATGATAAAATTGATACCGTTGGCAAAGAGAAACTTATCTGCATTTTTAAAATCACTTTCCTCAGCAAGAAGAGTAAGTGCTGACGTGAACGAACTTGCAAGTAAAAAATGCAATTCAGAAAAGCAGTTATTTTTCTCCTCTAACAGTGACTGTACTCATTTAAACAAAAAAAAAACCTTCCATGTTTATTCCTTTAAATGACTTTGTACTGCATAAGTAGCTACTGAAGCTATTTTCTTAGCGTGAAGCATCTACAAGAACCTCAAACTGGTAAATGACAACAGCAGTTTTGAAGACTGTTTCAGAATCCCTAGTGAGAGCTGTCAGAGGCACTCCAAGCTCTGCCAATGGTTTGGAAAGGCGGGAAGGTTATGACGGCACAAGATGCCCTTGCAGCTTAATACAAAATCCATCAAAAATTCCTCTGTACTTGTAATCTCACTGGGCCAGTGAGACAATAATGCCCTTCATTGAATTTCAGGTCTTAGTGAAAAAGAAACAATCTTTACCATTTTTAGACTTGACCTATTTTTTTTCTTTAGGTAATTATCCAGAGGGGAAAAAAAAAAAACAACATTATCCAAGTTTTTTTAATCCTAGAAATGCATCCTCTTGATTTCTGAAAAAATAATGTAATGATATTACAAAACATGAAAATGCCACAATTATTGCAATGTTGAAAAAGAAGCAACTGTGATTTATTTTCAGCATTCCTACTCCAGCATCCTAGGAGCTTTTGTAGCAAAATAAAAAAATAATTAGATTAACATGATCTTTATGATTTCCTGCAGAAAGCTGCTATGAAAGCCTTCACAAAAGGTAAAAGGTCTTCTTCTGTTTGTTTGGCCAACAGAACAGGATTGTGAGAATTCATCACTAGCATACTGATTTTGTACTAATGAGACGCAAGACGTCACTGGAGAACATATCCCAAGACAACTGTTCTCTTTGCAGAGCTGCTGACTGGTACTTAACCACTAAATATCAGTCAGGTAGACCTAATTCTGACAAGAAATCAAAGACACTGAACTTCAATAAGGTAGATTTACTTCTGGCAAGTAATGAAACTGATGCAGTTTTCCTTGAAGTGCTTCCCCAAGAGCATTTTTCATACGTGAAAAGCTTTTGTGCTAAGATGAAGTTTAAAAGCAGATACATTTGATTGTACCCCTGGACTGAGTTATAAATCATCCCCCTACTATTTACCAAAGCTTTTAGTAGAGTGCACTTCCACCACTGTGTGTACTTACAACAAATTAACTCCTTTAGAAGCAAGTTTGTTACCAGTGCCAGCTTCCTCCTGCTCTCCATCCCCTGCTCCCCAAAGTGGGTTAGGATGCATTTTCATTTTTGCTTCATATTATTATCTAAAAAGCTAAGACATCATCAAGTATGGCATTTATTCCCTTTGGCTGCATAAACTGAGATAGACAAAACAAGTCTCAAATATTTTTAATGTCTGCCAATGCTCACATGAGCCACATACATCTGCTCTGACTGTGGGACCCCTCTTAGTTACTCAGACCAGGTACAGGTGACACAATGTCCAGGATACCTCAAAATCAGCTTTCCACTTCTTGTCCCTGACACAGAAACCCTCTTGCAGCATGGAAGCAGGAAACTGAAGTATAAAAGACTGCATGTGTGTGCACAAACAAATCAAGAGAACTGAATTTGCTACTGTTTTAGCTCTTCTGCCATCTGCTTAGACTGCTTTCCAAACAGAATAGCAATCTAAACCCTGTTTCTTTCCACTCTATTAGATTAACTTTTCAATCTTCCAAGTTTAGATTAATAGAGTTCACCATACATCACAGTTTTATATCTGTACCTTACCATGCACTGTGCAGACTACTTCATTATTTCTGCTGCACTTCTAAAATGGTGTGACCCTTCCCATTATAAAAGATACTTGAAACGAGTCCCAGAGAAGTAAAAAAATATATTCCTATTTGCAGGGCCAGCAGCACTTAAGACAGTAAGTTATCAACAAGAAACATCTGGCTATACACTCATGCTGGGACTAAGATGGGTATAATATGTATCAATCATAATCATTGCATTCATTACTCTGTATCTTTGGTTTGTGTTTTTATGAGCCCTTGAGTTTTTACTGCCCTGGCCCAGTCACAAGGCTAGTCTTACTTGGGATGCTTCAGGCCTTTGATTTCTTGCAGAGATGCAGTTGTCAGGGAGGAAAACAAGGAATGTGAATTGGAAGAAAGGCTGGCATAATTTATCACTGGTAAGATAGCAACTTATTTTGTAATAGGAAAATAAAGCCCCACATGCATGAGAACCTTATATCCAGAACATCAAACGATCAAGAATACTCTTGGCACATGGTAAACTTCCCAGTTCCCTTTACAATCTGAAAAAAACACATTGCATAACCTGAAGAGGTTTTCTAAGTGATTCCTTCAGGCAAGTTGTGCTACCTGGTAGCTTAAGAAAGAAGGCTTCTATTTTAAAATTGAAAACCTGGAACAAAGCCCCAGCTGCCACATGTACCTGTAGTGCACTTTCTCCTATGGCCTGACGGATTTCCCTCAGTGTCTGGTAGTGTTCTAGCAGGTGATCACCACATATTATATCCACCTGTGAAAACACAAACATGGTCAAGTTCAGCCTACCTCTGGATTAACAAAACAGCATATGAGCCCTTCAAATCTGACTGGAAGAATTTAGACACTAAAACCATCTTTACCTTGGTTGTTCAAATGTATTTAGCATGCATGGCACTACTGCCCTGTCCTAATGCCTCCCACCCAATGGCCCTGACCTGGAGCCCACTTCTGGAACAGCGAAGACAGCTTATTGTTTGGCCCCCAGTTTGCTGTGTCCACTGAAAAAAAAGCCACTTAGTAATAGCTGTGGTGAACTTAACAAGAATTTAGATCACGTATTAAAACAATCCCACAAACATCCAGAGTCATTCAGCAGCTGCAAAAGAGGGCAAGCTGTACCACTGACAGGATAAGCCATTGTTACCCTCATTCTTGAGTGAGAAAAAACATGAACAAATCTGCTTAATATGACTGTTTAGAAGAAGTGTTTTAATAGAAAAGAGCAGCCCACTGTATGGAACTGTCACCATTATGTCACACAGTCCTCCTTCAAAATGCGATCAATACTTCTGTGATGCAAGTGAAGGGCATACTCAGCAACTCTATGCAATGTCCTCTACTGCAGCTAAACTATGTCAGTGATGTCTGCAGTTCTGGAGGGGCACATTTCTTAAGTGGCTGCCCACAAAACCAGTAATTTTTATTTTTTTTTTTTTAAAAAGGAATAAATCAGAATGAGGTATTCTGAATTCCTTGCCTTGACTACTATGAAAAATAAGCTTCCTTACAAAGTTACTGTGAATTTGCAATGCATAGTGTAAATCCAACAGCTAACACACCACTATTTCTCTCTCAACTGCAGCTAGGTTACATTTTCCTCGTGAGCTATTTCTAGACATGGAAATGAGCAGGCTCTCATCTATGAATTACTTTGACAAAAACTCAAAATTAAAGGTAAGAGCACTGACTATGAGCTGTCCCACAGCTTCCTGCAAGAAGTCTAAGCTCTGCCACCACAGCAGTTGGAGAGCATACTGCAATATCATTTTCCTATGCCTTCCACCACAGGATGCACTCTGCTTCAGCTATTAAACTCCCCCGGATTTATGCTCTTTGGTATGCTGACCCACTCTCTCTCACTCTTCATAAAAAGATTTATGCCTCATGCTGGCAGACTACATTGTTCTTAGAATCAGGAACACAGGAATTCTATTCCTTAAAGGCTCAAGAAGGGCTAATTCACTTCACCATCTGTGTAGCAGAAGAATGATGTACACCACTTTGTTCACATTAGGTTGAATATTAACGTGCAAAAGATGCAAACTGCTTAGTATGACTTCTGCTGTTAGTTTCCAGGAGGAAACCAGCGCGTAAAAATGAATCTGGATGTAACATTAAACACTGACTAGATATTGAGCCATATATACATGTGTATGTATTTAACATTAACATCCGATGTATTTAACAGAACCTGAAATAATTTTTCTTTTTGAAAGATGGTTATAGTTCTCTCTGCTGGTTCCCATACATTCTACTCTCTACAGTTATTACTGCAGGAAGACAAGATATATCTGCTTTGCTTTCCAGTGATGTATAAGTTTAATTACATCTGCTTTCTAAACTTCTATAATTTTTATACCAAAAGGCACTGAAAACTCCACCTTGCTCTCACTGAAACATATATGCATACACATTTATATATTCCACAGAAAATCTATTTGCCCAATATAGGATGCAGACACAGTGACAACTGCTGGCAATCTTTCAAAACAGAATCAGAAAGCTTGTTTGAAAATAGCCCACTGTTGATCCTGCTGCTCCACTTTCAACTGTTACTCATTAAAGACCCAGTGTCTTGTAATAAATTGAGAAGTTCTTCCACGTTTACTATGTTAGAGTGCCCTGAATACCAAATGCTTCATCTCCGCATGCCAGCACCAGAGCCTGAATTTCTCTGCTGCTATGTTAGGATTCATTCTAAAAGGACAGGAGCATAACATATACAATGAAAAAAAGCCCAGTTAATGTGAAAGCAAGTTATGAAATGTGTCTCAGAGGAATCCTTGTGCCATAAAGGAATTACTATATTCCACTACAAAAGAAGCACCAGCAACACAAGTGCTATGAATTCACTATAATGTCAAGGGAGGGGTAAAACTGAAGCCAGGTAGTACTGGCAGACAGTGAGACAGCAGTAAATATAGTTTGACCTTTTGCTGAAAGCAAACATGAAGGTGTAGCTGCTGAATACCCATTCACTTCTGTTAAAATTCTTATTAAAATGAAGTAGCCTCTCCATTCTGCCATTTATTTTGTTGAGGTGGCATGTGTGCTACTAGAGTTATTTCTCTAAAAGTCACAGTAACAGACCATTATAAATTAATACCAAGTGAGACAGAGATAAAAATGGAAACCTTTCACATAAGTGACATCCCACATGTGATTCATCCCAAGGGGCAATTTTGCCCAGAAAGTAGTAGACCTTGATCAATAGTTTCTATGCCAAACCACATTATGCAGGCAAGGACAAGAAAAACACAACATTTTAGTGACTGACATGAGTATTTGGGCTAGTTATGCAAATAGCTGGCAAAGCTTTCCATTTCCTCTAGCTGCTCTTTACTTTTCAAAGGTACTAGATACTTCTGTTCCATAGTCTAAGGCTAGCATAAAGACACTGCATCAACAAGTAGGCTGCTTGAGCATAGACTTTCCTTCAATCTTTCCCCAGGCTGCAGGCACTCTTTAGGAACACACATCTGATTATGGAATGCTTCTATTCCATAAGCTGCATTAATGTATTCAGACCAGCTGAGCCACATGTCCTTCAGCAGTCTCCCATCCTTGTCTCATCTTGACTCTTGCCAGAGAAGGGGTAATACAGCATGACCTCAAAAGAAGTAACACTTGAAAGAAAACTTCTTGTTTTCTCCTCACCTTCAGCAGAACACAACCTATACAGACACACATCAGATGTCAAAGCCAAGTACTTAAGGGATTCCAAACACCATAGCCTCTATTTACCTCAAATTAAATTTTACTTATTTAGCTATTCTAGTTGCTAAAAAATTATTTTCAAACACCCCAACAAATTCCAGCATGAATATTCAAGAATGACCTGATAACATATAGAAACAAACACAGAAAATCAATTGTTGCCCAAAGCAGAGATCAAAGCAAAGCACCAGAAAGAGTAAACGAAAAGAAAGAGTACAGTCTGTCAGCTCAAGTGGTAGATAAAAAGAAATAAAATTTTAACCTTTCAGACAAACTAGGAAATTTGAATCATAATCCATTTGCAAATTCAAATACAGAAGTCTGAAAATAATTTGAGGCTTCAGACTATGGGGAAAAAAGAAAAAAGGCAATGGCTTCAAAACTGCTTTTTAGACTTTTATATATATTGTCACACAAGTCTTACTGACTTATTTCACATTCTCATCAACCTCAATCCAACCCACTCGTGCACATCAATGAAGATGGGCAAATGCTAGCTAATATTCCACATGAAGAAATTAAAAGGTCCAAGCACAGTCAGAATTTCAGGAGAATGGCTAACACACTTCTTATCACTTAGTCACTAGATCAGCTCTAACAGGGAACAAGTAAAACATTCTTAAGTAATACTTTTGCAGTTGAGTCAAACCAAGTCGATATCAATTAGGAACTGATGAATGCAATCACAAAATGACCACACCTAGCTAGAAGTTCACTAGAAGATTCAACAAGGAAACCAAGAAGGCAACTGATATACTGAGGAGAGAAATGAGGAAAGACTCAATGCCCTCCTTATAGTCAAACCTTTCAAAGTGCTGTGTAAGGAGCCATTAAAGACTGTGGCAGTAAGTTTTCTGTAGATAAATGTGAAAAAAAATACTGTGCGTGCAGAGCATTTTAGCTCAGTACTGCCTGAAACACCTTTCTGAAAAACTTCCCAGCTTGCCAAGGGAATCTAGCTCTTGGACACCAGTGCTAAGTTAAGCACAGCAAACTCATCAACTCTCTTCCGAATTTCTACAGCAAACTAAAAAAGCATCCAAGAAGCCTCTACATTTATATTCTTTGCACATAGGTTTACAACCTATTTCCCTCAATTCTTCTGCCTGTGCTCATTTATATTCAAGTTCTCCCTAATTTTCTTTTACAGTTTGTTTTATCAGACATCCTGGGAAGCTGCAGCAAGACATGATTCATTAGGCTTACCAATCTTCAGTGACATATCTGACATCTCCTGCTTTCTGCATGTTTACCAACAAACCACCACTCTCAGTTCTGCATGCTGCAACGAGAAGGTGACAGCTCAGTACTTGCACTCCTTTAATCTTAAGCCCCCACATGACAAAGAAATGATCAATCAGGTGCAGAAAAATACTTCCTCCTTAATTTCCCTAAGTCCCTAATCTTTTAAAAATAAGCCTGAATATCTTCAAGAAATCAATCATGATTTATGGCATGAAAATCAACTACAGGTTTCCAGTGTCCAAAAAAAATACTCCCTGAAAAGAAATGGGAGCATAGCAGTTGTTATAAGGGGGAAAAAAGTAAGCAGCCAAAGGATCTGAACATAGATCATAAAGCAGATTTAACACTTCCTCCAGATAGGGGAGTCTTGCACAGAAAAGGCCAAGAGATCAGAGCTAGTCAATGACTGTGCCTTACTCCAGAATGGCAAACTGGACATTAGCAGAGATAAAAGTGACTGTGAAAGCATCAAGCAACATCTTGAGAAACGACGTCTACGAAATCATCACCTTTTGAGACACAGTAACATTTACCCACTAACAATGGATCATGCCCTGTCTGGTGAAGTCCAAGCAGAAAGTAATTAATGGGGGGAAAATTCTCATGTTATCTCTATTAGATGATCTCAAGATTGCAAAAACAGAGACATCCAACCAAGCCTAGCATGGTTTTGAAAGATGGGGAACTGCAGTTTTGTATTACAGATGTCCAGCATTCCTGAAAATTGCAATTCCAGTGTCCTACTTAAGAAAACAAGCAAAGAGAACAATTCCTTCCCCTCCAATAAACTCCTCAATTAACTCAAGAAGTTTCTCTAGCCTCATTTTAACGATACTTTTATTTGTTCAGAATATCAAGTCACCACCCTCTGAAAGCTACAGAGACTCTCACTGAGAGGAAACCAGCAAATGAAAATACATCACTTCCTCAGAATGATGAATAATTTATATCTGATCTGCTTTGTCACCACGGAAAAGATAAGCAGCATTACTCATTACTGAGGCACACAGTCACGTTGTATTGTCTCCGATACTGCTGTGTGAAAACACAGCCCTTCACTTCAAAGCCAGGACTTAACTTCCACCATGTGCCTATTCACATCAGCACCAGCTCAATTTGCCCAATAATTTGCAGCTTAAAGAATCATTTACACCTTACAGAACCCTGCACCTTCTCAGCTGAGTGATTGCTGAAATATAGCAAATTGAAAACAGGTTTTGACATGAAATTTTTATCAAAACAGTTAAGAAACGTGAAGTTAAATTCTTTTGTATCATATTCCGCTCCTTCAAATTCTTTTTTTGAGGCAGATGCCTACACTTGCATTCATACCTTTCATCTCAACACATTTATCCACAGTATCAGTCCTTCTTAGCTCTCACTTCTTCAACATTCAGTTAAATTTTACTGCTATTAGCTCCCACCTGTGTCTGCCTTCATATCCTCCCACACTCACACACTATTCAGTCTTTATATGCAATTTTATCTTTGAAACAGCAGTGTCTTTTGATTTTGAATTCCACCCCCTGAAATCTTACATGGCATTTTAGGAACTCTGTACAAATAATGTAGTATTCTAACGAAAATTTAAAACATTGCAGATGAATTTCAGATGTTTAATTTCTTAATCCTTAGTGCGTTAAAAAATCCTAACATTACAAAATCCCCTAATGTTACTTCTAGACTCTAGTGAGCAATGGAAACAGTCTGTCTGAAGAGCAGGCATTACAACTTCACTGTGACCCATGTAAGCACCACTAACAAGTGGCATACCTGACAAGCAGGGTCCAGGTCCATTTTTCTTCTGAGGAACTTCTCCACATGCCCAATTGTTGCCTCCCCTGAAACACGTACGAACTTCTTTTCCAAAGGCTGCAATGAATAAATGGAAATTTTAAGACAATGTACTTTTTCCAGCCACCAACCTTTGCAAACCACAAATCCAAGTGAAACCTCAATAACAGAGGGAGGCAGCTTAAATTTCTGAACCCTCTTTTGATCCATTTCCAAATTACCTCACAGGGAAAGGAATAAATATGTATAAAGCCTCCAGATTAAAACTTCCTGCTGTTTAAAACAACATTTAAAAATAACCAGCTACTGGCTTTAGTTGTATTAAATTATTGAAGTACCAGAGAATATTTTCCTATTAATTTTGCAAAGAAGTTAGTATTACACAGCATTTTAAGAACTTCTCCCCTGACAGGCATTTACTCATCAGAAATGTATGAACTATTCCTAAAGCTTCCTTATTTTCCCCAAATCAAGCTTCTCTACAAAACACGATTCAGATAATTAAACCATGTCAATTTATAATGCAAGGAGCTTAAGTCCTTTAGCATTCTAGAAGTATTATGGCTTGGGCTGGAATCAGCTTAATAGTCCATGCAGTTCCAGAATCAAAACAGAATACTATGCAGAACCCAAGGGCAAGACTTCTCTGAAATCATATCATTTCTAAATACTTTCACAGCAAGGACTGCAATGACATTTGTTCCAACAGACTCAAAAATTTTAATGCGTTTTTCTTCTATGATAAAATTTTAAACCATCTGACTGACAATATGGGCAGCTACGCAAAGAGGCACAAAAGCAGAGCAGATGACTGCCTTCAGTGTGAGAAATGGATTACCTTTTGTGTCAATTAATTGGATTTTTATGTTGACTTCTAAACAGCTGCGGTTTACTATCCAGGTTCATCATATTCTTTCAATTTGAAAGAAGGGTCAGAGAGTACCTTTGAATTTAATAATTAATTTAAATATGTATCCATGATAACTGTGGTTTTGGAACAATAGTTTGATTTATTCATGAACAAGAGCTAGAAATGACAGTCATACCTGACCTAGGGAACCATGCTCCTATGAGCTTGAAAGTGCTGAATTTATGTTTGCTACATGTCTAAAACAGTTTATGTACACAGACCTTGCTAACTGTTCTTTCCCAAAAAAGGGCTGAAAACCCTGCATATATGAAATTCAACATCTACTTCAGAAAACTAAGATGGATAAACAAGTAACTGAAGACAAAGTAATGCTAAAGATGGATAAGGCTATGTTTTGTGAAAAGTAAATTTGAAAGAGGATTTGGAAGGTTGGCGAGTAAACCTCTTGGTCATTAAGTCAAATAAAAAGCACAAAGATATAAAGCGTAGCGAAGAAAATAAGGATAGAAAGAAAGATAAGAGTGAAGCAGGGGTTAACACACAACAAAGAATTTGAAAACACTGTAAAAAATACCAGTTAAAAGGGGTAGTATTTCTTACAATTCACATAGACGATGCAGAAGTCTAAATATGCACATAAGCCAAGTGGCACTTTAGTCTATAGACAGTAGGATTATTTGCAGCACAGAAATATTCACTGTGAGTAATGTTGGGCAGGCTTTCAACTTCAACATCCTCAGAAGACTAAAGTGAGTAGGAATATTTATGGCTTAAAAGGGTAAAAAATCCCAAAACAAACAAACCACTTACACACACACACAAATCCCTCTCCTGCATTACAAACACTCCTTAACAATGTTTGAGTCAAGTATCATTTTTAAAAGGTAAAACATGCTTCCTCTGAATAACCTAAGCTTTCCAGAGAATCTTCTTCAAAAAACAGTATTATAGAGAGTGTCTACACCTTTGTTTGGGATTCCAATAAAAGGCACAGTAGTGCACCTTTAGGAGAGAGATCCAAGAATAACAAGCTAGAATTATCTCAGTGAAATTTCATCAGCATCATTCCCATTCTCCCACCAAAATTTTAATAATGTAGCCTCAGAAGCATTCTTCTCCTATTCTGTGATGCCATAGAATAATAGGTTTGAAAGTACACTGGAATTCAAGGTTAGCTATCACTATGCTGATGAAAGTTCAGGCTGCACGCCATGTAAGAAAAACTAAATATATTCAGGTTATACGTATTTCTGAAGTAAATCAGAACAGAGATATCCAAATAACATCTGTACCTTGAAATTCCCTGTGCCTTCATCAGCTCTGAAAAACAACAGAAGAGCAACACAGTCAGTATTGCCAAGGTTGACAGTTAACACTCTCAAGGTCTTTATAATAGTGACTTATTGATTTAACAGTCTGGAGTATCAAGCTTATTTTCCAAATCAGGGTCTTCCTTTCATCAAACTTTATCACAGCAAATAATATTAGACTGAATTTATATACCTTTTTTTCCTGTCTTTTATTTGATACTCCACTTTTCTTGTGAATTCAGCTACTTATGACTTTAAAGGTTTGCCTACACAAAATGGAAAAAACCCACAACACAGCTTAAAGACATTTTTAAACGCAACGTAACGTTAATTTTCTTAGGAGTAGGTTGCAATATTAATGCTGCTTAGACATTCATACTTCATCATCCTTCATACTTGGAACTTTAATAGACAGTACCGAAGAGGCTGCTGACAGAACATGTCCAATCACTGAATAGGCTTTCTGAGCCAGTTATTTGCCTTCCAGACTATTTGCATCACAGGACTGATGCTGTCTAGGAACTCAGGAAAGGTGCTTCTCTGGAAAGTGAAATGCACATAACAGTAGCAAACGACCAAATTCCCAGCTGGCTTCAACACAGGTTTGTCGATTTGCACAGTCTGAAACGTGATCTCAACTCCTCACCTCCATCTTGCAGTGCAATGTATACATTTCTGAATTAATTACACCCAGGTAATGAAATTTCACTACTACCGCACTGCACTAGCAAGTATGTACCTGAGAAAGACTGCAGTATTTCATTGCATTGGAGAGGGTAAAAACAATCAAACATCACTATAAATCAACTATAATTCTACTGACCATTTGATATAGCAAACAAACTAATTTGTAATGTTTGTGCAGACCACATATTAGGATGGCACTTCAAGTACTTTAATTGAGCATCTCCACCTCTCAATATGTACCAGCTATCAGGCAGTATTAAGTAAAGCTATCACCAAATTCTGCCACTGAAATGAAAGTTACTAAGAAGCAAACAGAAACTATGGCTGTCATTTTCTTTGATATATATTTCCACAGCCACAGGTGACTACATACTCTAAAGAAAAAAATATTATAGACAGTCAGACTTTCAAAGTGAGAATTTCTGATGGCGGGTCCAATCTATTCCAAGTTTTCTTTATCTAAAACACCTTCTTAATCTCTCATTGACAAGATAAACTTTTCGATTCTGACCATCGAAGAGGAAAACATATTAACCTTTAGACATATAAAATAGAAAAGAGAAGGTTAAAAAAGTCACTAAAATAAAATGCAAAGTAGCTGCTGTTAAGCTATCATTTTTTGTTAGAAACATTCTGTGCTTCCCTTCACGTAAGTAACAAAAACACAGGAGACAGTTTCACATGTTACAGATAGTCTCTGCACAATATTACCCACCTTTCGTGGAATTTTCCCCCTGGCATGGGGAACCTGAAATAAAAACTACCAGAAAAACAAAATGCAACAACGCAGATTCAAAAGTCATCGTTTCACAGATGGGCAGATACACGTTTAGTAGTTTTGAGGTCTAAGTTGCCTGCCATCTTTCTCTTGCTTTGAAAAAAACAAAACCATACAAGAGAACAGCAGGAGGGTGGAAATAACCAGGAGACTTTCACAGTGGAGATCTAAACCAAAGTACTTTATCCACAATGACTTCAACCTGAATCTAATCCTGCAGTCAAGGCAGTCTAAGGAAGGTCTCCTACAGTGTCACTGTGTCTTCCAACTGGAAAGGGGCATTCTTGGATCCAAAATCTAATCCCTGTTCTTTAAAGTAATTTTTAGAGTGAAATTATCGTTGTGAGAGACATGGGGCTGTTGGTACAAGAGGATGTGTCCACACCCCTCCACTCCATGTGCTCCCTCTGCCACCTGCTGGGCCAGCCCAGCAGCAGCTGGTGCCCATCACAAGTCCCAGAATGGGGTGGGCATCCCTCAAACGCCTATCTAGGCAGCAACTCCACGAGATGCCATCACAGTCAAGGCAATAAAGTATACATTCCTAAGTCAACATAAATGTAGGGTAAATAACATTAGATTTACTCTCTTCTACTGTGATTTTAGTCAGAGAGTTTTACCTTATGTCTTTATAAATCCATTTAATCACATTTTACCCAATGTAATGAGGGAAAAACCATGCCTGAGCACCAGGTCACTGGAACTCTGTACTAGTTACATCATGTGTTTTATACCATATTCATTAAAGAGGAAAAAAAACTTTTGCAAGTACAACTAAAAACCATCTTTAAGTTTTGAGCATATAATATGCAATGGTCACATACTGAACAGCTATATAATAACATCTTTGCTTTCCTTGCCTGTTAACACATGGCCCTTGGGTTTACTTAGGACAATCCAGCACTTGATGCAAAAGTATTAACTTCCTTGGGCTCATTCCTTCAACACAAATACATTTCCACAACATCCTACTCAGCACAATGGCAGTATAATACCTTGTTTAAAAAGAGGAACTTGAGGCAGACTGTGCTGAAAAGTAACCAAGAACTGCAAGTGCCCCATTTGGGACATCCAAGATTGGATTTGTCTGCAGGATGCTCAATGGTACAGTTTTAGTCATGACTCCCACTGCGTTCAGTTATCCTTGTGAGCATTCTACACTGCTGCAAGTCAGGCATAAAGAAAACGAATAGTGAAATTAAGTCAGGTGCATGGCTTCACAAGGACATTTTATAGCACAGTCAGGCATTGTTCCTTAGAGGTTTAGCTCTAAGACTTTATATTTTCTTCTGACATTCCCATTCCTCATCCATTTAAAGAAATAAAGAAGCCACGTGATGAGCAACACAAAAATAAAGCAAACAAAACAAGCCCTCCCCCCCACACCTACCTGACCAAAATTTACCCATGGAGGAAATTTGTTCAACACTCCATATAAAGCCAGACAGTGGAGACACTACCATAACAAATAAAAAGACTATGACATGATGTCTTCAAAGAGTAAGGCTGAATTAAGATAGTATGCTTTGCTGTGAAAACTTCCCAGTTTCTGAAGGCTTGATTTCACATCATTTGTGTAATAGCTTGCTATGAGCATGTACTGGAGTTTTCTGAAAATTTTGTTGTGACCATGCCAGCCAGCATCATCTTCCCATCCTTTCTCAATTGCCCTCTCACCATCATTAACATATAAATCTGTATATGGCCAAAGCAACACAATTTCTCCTTCTTATGTTCCTGAAACCAACTCAAGTGTTTGAGTTGGATTTCCCTGCACTGCCCATGGCTACAGGCTCAAACAAAAGCTTCTGCATAATTCACTGCCTGGGAAACTGCCAGGCAAACTTAGTAGTAGAACACATTATTATATCCACTTATAACATTTAGAGGAATGCTATTCTTGCTGCCCAGGTTGTAGTTGCAGTCCCCAACTTACATGAGCAGGTCCTAACAGTCAACATTAGCAGTACTGCCACCTACAGGGATTAAGGAAGCATAAGAGACAGGTATTTCATCATTCAGTTTACTGAGACTACTCTACTTTGTTAAAAATAAACACTTGTAAGCTTTAACACTACACTTTTTAGGAGGCTATTTTCATAGGCAAATGCCTTACACATTTAATCATCTGCAGCACCTAGCTTTACATATCTGGCCATCACTATTGTACTGTAAGTTAAGCCAGCTCCCCACTGCTATTTGAGATGGAGGAAATGCACATTCAATGAAAACTGACGGTCCAGCACACACGGGTAGCACTCTCACATCAGCCACTTGCTCTTACATTTGCCCACAACTCACCCAATGAACTCCAGAAGTATGGAGATGTCAAGTTCTGGTGGGATCCGGAACACAGAGCCCAGGACTTTTCGAGGTCTTCCTCGGCTCACTGGAACGGGCTGTGGGACAGCTAAAATATTCAAATAGCCAAAATGCAAACACAGCTTGAAATAAAAGCAGCATAAGACTAACATGCACCAATCAAAACAGATGAGCTCATAAGGAAGAAGAGCCCATGCAATTCATCCTAATTATTTTTATTACTAAATCACCTCTTTATACATTTCATGCTGTGTATCTGAAGCAGCATTTTATTAGCTTTCAGCACTGGCACTTCTCCAAAGAGCTATTTATTTGATAGTGAAACAAAAAGTACTCTCTCATCTGTCAACAGAGTTTGAAGTTCTTGTTCTTCCTCCTTTGTAACATCTATTATTTATTAACAGACAGAAAATAAAATTAACACACATTTTATATACATTTCCTGGTTGTAGGCAAATTATATATTTTTTTTAAAAATCCAACCACAACCTGTTTTTAAGTGCTGCCAGTTCCATCTATTTTTGTAATATGACAACTGTGATAAGTTACAGTAATCAAGACAACCAAGAATCCCATACTTCCAACACTACATATCTTCTTCAGTTGTGAGCTAAAATTTTAAGGAAAGCCCTTAATAATAAACAGTTTAATAAATATTCCCTTATCAGTGTCCTCTAAAGTGATTATAGCTCACCTGGTTTGGGCACTTCTAATCCTCTTTCTTTATAGAAATCATGCATTTGTTTTTTCTCTCCTGAACAAACAAACAAAAAAACCCAAACAAACAACAAACCATTAACCATTGAACAGATTGGAATGTTATTTCAGATGCTGAAAATATCCATACAGCTTTCAACAGTCAGAGCAATAAAAACTTTCCAACTTCCTGCAGACCTTCATCATCACTAGTACTTCTCTGAGTTTGTGTCCTCCCAAAGTCACATGTTTTTCAGTAAAAACAGAGAAGAAATCAGAGAAATTGACCATGAATCACACAGAAATAGCTGCAAAAACTTGTATACTCCTGTCTGTCCCGACTCTATTTTTATACCATCTATAGTTGATATATACCCACTAGATGTGTATATTCCACTCAGCCCACCCAGGTGTACTGTGTAGACGTGTATATTCCACTCAGCCCACCCAGATGTACTGTGCTGATTCACTGGCTCTCAAAGATCAAGGTAAATGACTTGAGACAGTGAACACATCTAAAATCAGAAGAATAAATGTAGCAGTGAAGAAAAAATAGAAGCATTTGAAAGAATCAGTCTTAGAAACTTTGTTTCCCACCTGAGATAAGTGAACTTATTACATGGAATTATATTTTCTATACTAATACAAAAATGAAGCCAGGCTATAAAATACTATATGGATGTTTACCTGGATATAGTGTCACCTGTGATCTGTGAGAGACAGCACATACCACTACCCAGAGTAGCAGTTAGCAGCCAGAAAGATGGTAACTGTCACAGCTAATTACTCTGCTTTCTGTTCACTGTTTTTAAATTCTATATGGTAGCAAAATAAAGAAAGGGACTTACTTTCTTCCAAATTGACAACTAATTTATAGACTATGTCTTGCAGTTGCCGGTCCAGTCTATTAAAGAGAAAAAAAAAAAAAAAAACCACACACCATCTTTGGAATGGTTTTCAATAAATTGTGATACAACGTTGAAATGTGATGTACACAGAGAAGAGCGACAGAGCAGCACCTCCCTGGCTGTCTAAATTCATGTCCTGACAGCAGAACTCTGGCAGAAGAAGCCATGTAAAGTTAAAATCGCCACCCTTCAGGAATTCATGAACAGTTTGAGAAACTAAAACTCAAATTTCAGCGTTAATAAGTATACCATGCCAACAAAGCTTTGTCTAAAAGGAAATCAAAGCAAGTAGTTAAGATCTCATATCACCTGTAACACAGAGAATGCATAAAAATACCCAGGGTGGCAGAGTAACAAACCCTAAAAAGGGATACAAACTAGATAAACCAAGAAATTGAGTCTTTTTTATCTTCACTGTTAAGACGAAACACACAAACAACAAACACAATGTGTTTCTTGTAACTGTTCCTTCATTTGAAATAGGAAAGTACTACAAGTCTGCAAAATAAAACATTTAAAAGCAAGCAGCATAACTTAAAAAAAAGATACCTATAAAAATAGGATGAACTTATTACCTGATATTATAGAGGGGCTGTGTCTGATGTACTACGATATTGCATTTTGGGCATCTGTTGCTATAGTAGAAGTGTCTCACTATGCAGCTTTTACAGACTGTAATGAAAAGAAACCACATAAAAGCCACACGTCCATTATACAATACCATCTGTTTAAGCAACAAAAGTAATTACACCCAGACTTCTCAAAAAAAAAAATTGTCAGAGACAAAATGAAGCAAACTCAAGTAAACAGCAACTCTCAGCCCTTACAGGAGACAACACTCCTGAATATTCAATTAGGAATGTTCCTACGATTAGGAATAAATTAGAATTATTCCTCTGAATAATCCTAATCCAACTATTGAAAAGGTAGTCCAATGTTGTAATTGTGTCACCCAGAACAAGAGTATAGACAACAGAAAATTGACTGCTGCAGACAAAAGGTTTGCTGAAAGGCACCCTACAAACAGTTTCAGTAGAAGAAACAAGGTAAGAAACCATAACTCTGCATTTTCATTGCATTTTACATGTACTTGAAAAATCTGGAAGGAAAGCTAAGGAGTAGAAATACCTGGAATAAATAACCTACTAACTATCAGCTCAGCTCCATATCAGCTTGAACACATCAAACTCTTCCAGAAAATTTATCAGGAAACTAAGAGACCACCATAGTTGTACTTGCAACATTGTGCTGTCTAGTAGCAGTTGTGCATTTTCCTAAATTACAAACTGCACTGCATATTATGTGGTATATATCAAGTTAGTAAACAGTACACCATAAAAGGAAAAAAATCCAAACCAAACAAACAAACCAGGAGAGAGAGGAAGGGGAAAAAAAAAAAATCCCTCTATATAGTGCTGGCAGGACTAGGAAATAAAGATTCCTGGATCCAGGTAGGAACATGGGTGTGGCTGAGACAGCTGCACAGAAAGGGTTTTATTAGCTTCAAGACAAAGCACTTCTGTTAGCAATGGAAAAAATTGTTAACACAACACAAGAATCGAGGGGAAAAATAATAGCTTTATAGGGGAAAAAAAAAAAATCCCTCTATATAGTGCTGGCAGGACTAGGAAATAAAGATTCCTGGATCCAGGTAGGAACATGGGTGTGGCTGAGACAGCTGCACAGAAAGGGTTTTATTAGCTTCAAGACAAAGCACTTCTGTTAGCAATGGAAAAAATTGTTAACACAACACAAGAATCGAGGGGAAAAATAATAGCTTTATTTTTGTTTTACTTGGGCTCTATTTCCCTACCTCTTCTTGTTACCTGGGACACTAAGCTGACTTTAGGGTAGATTGATTTAATGACTTTCTGATGCTTAAAATATGCACAAGTATATTATCCTTTAGGAACAGAATAAACACAACACACAAGCACTTCAAGCAGAGAATTATCTTTACGAAGCAAGAACATCTTGACAGCTGACTTTTGTTTGAATTTGCAACTAAACTCTTAGAAAGACAATAGTGATACTTACAGGTATGCAAACATTCTGTAATAGTTGTGGCATCAATGAAGTAACCTTTGCAGATGGAACACAGGATGTAAGGGGTCAGCTCTGCGAGGTTTATCATACGCTACAATGGAAGACAATTCATGAGAGCTTGAAAACACAGGCTAAGCCACGACATTTCCTGACTGAAATCATTCTCCATATAGAACTCTTTTAGTAAGGACTTTCATCTAGTCTTCTGAATTGAGCTTTGAGCTTTTAAGGATGGCAATGCAATTTGTTTAACAAACCATACCAGAGAAGCAAACTACAAACCAGCCTTCTGAGAACAGTTCTTTTGGAAAAATTCTTTAACAGAATATGAAATAATCAGCAAGCTTGAAGGGAAGATTGGTAGCAAATACTATGATCATCAAAAAATGCTCAGCAAGCACCTTGGGACCCCCAATCAAGATACCTAATTAGTACTGTCTCTTGTTTTCACAGACAGTTAGGGATTATACAAATACATACTGAAGCAAAGACTGAAATGCCACTGCTCTGAATTCTGGTTACGAAGCATGTTTATCAGGAATGTATACAAGCAGTTCTACAACACTTCTCCTATCAGAAGTCTAGTAGTTCAAAAAAGAACAAATTTCTTCTCTAGCAATGATCTGAGATCTGTCTGGAAAAGGTACTGCATCAAATCTTTACATTCCATTTCCTCTAGTCTCCAAGCCAGACTAAGGGGACTTCCCTCAACGACACCCCTCCTTTTGCCCACACGCCACCGTTATCCACCCTCTCAACTATGCCCATTAATGGCTTAATTTACAGGAGACAGCCAGGAGGGAGTCGGGTAATAACGAACGCCCTGCTGCCGTACGGCTCACGCTGCCCAAGCAGGGGTGCGGATTCGCACCTGGAAGTTTTGAGGACTCCCCACAAGCACGCGGGTGGACGCCCACCGCTTCCAGGACCTGGCCGAAGCCCGCGGAGCTGGGCGGACACAAGGCTCCACCGTAAGACGCTGCGTTTCACACCCGCAGCCTGCCTGCCCGGCTCCGGCAGCAGCCCCC
>NW_008631103.1:27022-69428 GCF_000691845.1 Merops nubicus | reverse complement strand
TGGGAGGCGGCTGTTCGTCTGGAAAGCTGGATACGCGTTAAAAAGGAAGTCACTGGGAGCGTGCCCGTGTGTTCGGTAGGAACGCTGGGCGTGCTGCCCCTCGGGGGGTGCTGCTCCTGGGGGCGCGCCGTGAGAGGGGCGCTTGGGGGGGCGCTTGCGTGTCTGCGATGCGCTGCCGCACCGTTCACGTGGACTTTACGGTTAAATTTTTTTTTGGCTAGTGCTGATTGCCGACTTAAAAGGAGGCATCTCGCGTGGGGAAACATCTTCTCCGTAGATGTGTGATGGTCCAGAGAAAATGGTTGTGTGGTAGCTCCGTCCTTACAGTGCTGCTCATCGTCGCCGTCTGTAGCTGTTGGGACAAACTCTGCAAAGCAGATTGCCTTGCTGTAGGCATTAAGTTAATGTTCAAGTTAAATTTTATGCTCAGATGTTCTTGAGCAATAGACACTTGCAATGTTTTTTTAAATTTTTGGGTAGCTACTTATCGCGATTTGAAGTTCGTGCCTTTCCCTAAAGTTATTTTCTGTTTCTCACTGATAATTTGGCTATAGAAGACAGCCAAAAATAGTCCTAAAACCTAAAAAGTTTAATGAAGAGGTGAAATACTGGTATCTTTGTGAGTTCTAATGATGTGAACATCACTTATGACTCATAACTTTAAAAGCATAGTTTGTAGATATGATAGTAGCTTTTCAGGGTGTCCTGAATCTGACTTGTGAATGGCTCTTCAGGTTTGACCAGTTATGATTTTTTTATTATTCAGAGTAGCAGTCATAAACCTTTGGATTTTTAAAGCTTTCATATTGCACCTTATTCTTTGGAAGTGGCAGAGAGAAGCAGTCGGTGAGGCAGTGACTCGGGTCAGTAACAACTGCATTGCTAGCAATGGCAGGAAGGCATTTGCTGTGTTACAGTTGTATTTGAAGTTGTATTAACATCAGGTAGTAAATAGGGGAGTGAACATGTTGTAACGTACAGTTCTTCGTGGGCCACCACCATCAGGTGCTGCTCAGAGTGCAGCACCCTGCAGCCCACGTGAGTGGTCTCTCTGGGAGCGTGTCCGGGGAGGTTACTTGTACAGCCAGCCTGGGTGGCTGGGCGCAGGGCAAGCTGCTGTTCTCCCTCAGGGGATCGTAAAATGTAAGTGCTATTTAAGGATGATATTACTTGAACTGATGGAAAGAAAAAGGATGTTGAAGAGACTTCTGTTGGTACTTTATTTGTGAGAAGTTTGGCAGTAATGCAAGCAGGAGGCAGCAAGAAAGATTACATAGTAAAACTAGAGTCGAGACCTGGAAGTACTGGCTTTTAACTTTAATATAGTCTGGTCTTGAATATGAAAGTTAACTAATTTTGTGTGAGATTCAGCTGATGGAATTGATGCTGTAATTTTTTGTTTGGTGTAAATCTGTAGTAATGCCTGTGTAATAAGGTAGTAATATTTTTTGTAATATCTGTCAGGTTGCTTGGTATTGTGTATTTTTATAGCAAAAATGAATGCTGGCTTTTGATTACATCTTACAGCTGCAAGTATAAACTGCTTTCACACCAATCAGAAGCCGTGTAGATATGCCAACGTGACTGTCACTAGTTAGATTTTTCTTAAAATTTGATCATATGTTAAGTATTGATCTTGTGGGGAGGTTAGGGAAGACTCAATGAGAGTCCTCTAAAATATGTTTCCTCAGACTTTGCGTATTCCCACTTTGGACATGCAGATATCTGTTTTCTTGCTTTGCTGTGGCTGTCCCTGTCACGTCCAGATACAGTGCTGCTGTAAGGCAGAGGTGCTGTTGCCTGGATTAGCTGCTTGAGTTCAAAGGAGCCACTGGAGAGTTTCCTTTACAAAACCAAGTGCATCTTTGTTTTCACTAGCATGAAATTCATAATGTCGATGAAGTATTAATTCCAATATCTGTCTAAAAGCCAATGGCATGGCTTTGCTTAAGAAGAGAGAACATTCACAAATCCGAAGCAAATGCAAAGATCCTTCTGCCCTTCATGCATGGGTGTCTTTTTCATGACTTTGTCTCATTGCTTTCTTACTCTTACAATGGGATCATGAGCTGCAAGCGAGCCCTGTTTACTCCCTTTACTGCTGAACTCAATCCATAATGGAGTGAATGTATGGGGAGAAATTATGTCCTCAGTAATTATCCCTTGATATTCAATAGTGTCACTAACAGGAAGTGGCATTTGTCATTAACTGTTCAGGACACTGCAGCTGGCTTTTGTACTCATCTGGGTACACCTACCTCAGACAAGTTGGGTGAAAGACATAATTATTCTTGCATATTTTAAGATAATCTTAGAAAATAGCATTCAGCAGCCTACTGTAATATTTTCTAAGTGTAAATGTAGCACAAATCACAGGTAGAGACCACGATGCTGCCTCACGGAGTCTACACAGGGGAGGCTGTTAACCAACTTCTTGACCTCAGCATCTGCAGAGCATTTAAAGTTCTGTTCATTCCCATTTGAAAGAAATAGCCGTAGGCACCCAGCCTTAGTGCTGATTGCTTCTTGCAGAGATTAAAATCTCTCTAAAATGTAAAGGACTCTACTGTTTGTGTTCTTTAAAGTAAGACATGCAACATAAACAGCCCAGAACTCCGGGATTTTTCCGGTGTGTGGGAAGAGCTAGAAAACCCCATATAAAGTTGCTGAAGCTTTTAATAGAGTGGTTTCTAAACATGAAGCAACAGAAATGTTAACTGGAAAATTATTAGTGCTTGAATGTTACAGGTGTTTTCATTTCATGTAGCAGCCCTGGTATTTCAGCAGATACTTTTCGTTTGCAGTTTGGATCAACATAATTTGAAGTCCCAAAATGGTTGTTTATCTTCTGGTACAATTTGGTGAATGATTTGTTTTTGCTGTGATTTGTGTTTTGGTATATATGTGTTCTTACTAATACAATTTGTACGGTTTCTTTGAAGACTTCTTTTAAGGTCCGAGTGTTCTGTAATTTGGTGATATCTTGACATAGTGGTAAGAAGCTTTAATATTAGTTGTATGCAGTTAAGTTTACTTTTTTATTG
The DNA here is from genome assembly GCF_000691845.1 of Merops nubicus. Classification (NCBI taxonomy): domain Eukaryota; kingdom Metazoa; phylum Chordata; class Aves; order Coraciiformes; family Meropidae; genus Merops; species Merops nubicus. The sequence goes on along the minus strand of NW_008631103.1, from coordinate 66,384 downwards.
TAGTGATGACTGATAATGTTGAAGCACACATGGTGTGTGTAAACAGCTTTACTTATGATGTTTAAGTAGAGAGATGATTTGTTTCCTTGAGGTAAATCTGCTAAAAACTGAAAGTCAAGTCCTTAAGTGAGTTGTAGTTTATTTTAAGTGTGCATTTCTGTGTGAATACCATTTTTGTACCTTCATCACCTGCCAGCTGACTTGACCTACATGGGCACTGAGGGCTGACAGTGTGTCACCAGCTCCTGCCACCCCTTGTCTCTGCAGCAGTGCTGGCCATGGAGCAGCAGCAGTGCTGCCTCTGGCTCCTGTGAGCATCAAGAGATGGCTTGGTGAGTGACCAGCTCAGTCCACATGAGGGTGTGGGTGTAACACCCTCACGTTGCCTAAAACTTGTATCCGGTATCTGTGGTCTCTTCAAGTATATTTACCTGTTGTCTTTTCAGATGGGCAAAGGGTGCTTGCAGGAGTGGAGGGGTGGCTTCAGGTACCTGAGCCAGCAGTGAGCAGGCTCCCCTTTTACCTGCAGCAGATGTTTAGACAAAGAGTAACTGACACTTAAATGGGGATGATGGCCTTCAGGGGTACTTGTATCTCTTCCTTTTTAGTCGTTCTGCTTGGTCAACAAGGATACAGATGTGGAGGAAAGTCAGGAGCTGCATCACAGCCATTCAGAAAAGCAGAAACTGTCTTTAGAAGCCACCTTGTCAAGCACCTTTGGGTTTTCTCTGGTACCTTTTCTTGTATGCAGTGCAAATTTGGAGCAGGTATATATGGCTAAACCATTTGTAGTAGAGGGGATGTACTGTCTCTTACCTCTAGCAACTCTTGTCCCAAGATGCCTGTCCCAAAAAGTAACAGCTTTACTTTCTGTGTCCCTGGAGTAGGACCAGAAATCTAGTACTTTCTCATCTTAGATCTAAATGAACTAAAGAAGTATACATTTCTGCTTTGTCATTTCAGCAGGGTAGATTCAAGACTGACACATAGTTCTGGAATTCAAAGACACTTCCATTGTGAGTAGTGGCTGATCATTTTGGATCCAAATTGGTGCAGTACTGTGTGCTTATTGTGGCTCTTCCATGTGCTCTCTTCCTGCCTTTCTGAATTACTTGCAGAGCCTAATATCAAAGTCTTTCTGAAATGCTAAAATCTTCAACAGAATTTTAATGCTGCTCTGTTTGTTTTAGCGAGGTTATAGCTTTTCTACTTCATAGCAAAGAAGCTGTCTAAATATCTTGTATCCAAACTCATCCTAAAGTACTTTTTTTTTGTTTGTTAGAAAAATGCTGTATGTGACTTAGGTATGAACAGTGTTTTGGACTGATATTTTTTTACCCATAAATGTTATATTTTCTGTGCAGCTCCCCATTTATGTGTTCTCATCTAAAACCGAGTAAGATATTGCATTAAAAGTTTGATTTCCTAGTTAAATAATTTGATGCTAGGTTTTCAGCTTCACCTATCAGGTCAAATTCTGTTTAAGATACAAAGGGAATTCAGTCCTTTCATGAAAGGGATGAACTTTGATGGAAATCTAAGTCTGTTGTCGTCTCAAGGTAATATGATATCCCTTTTAATGTAGGGACAAGACGAGGTTGAGCCTTTCATCATGTCTAGCATACATTAGTTCAGGGAGCAGCTGAAGTTTATAAAACCTAAGAGAGGGTGGCACCATTTTAATGAGGTGCATACCTAAAATGAAGCATATACCGTTATTTATGTACTGTATGGAATCTATCAGAGATTGATGCAGGAAGGTTCAGTGAAGGGAGTGCAATTCTTGGGGTACTTTAAAAAGCCTATTTAAAAAGCACAGTTTGTAAAAGTGGGTCTTGTACATGGAGGAATGTGAAAGGGTATCAAGAGCTGCTAAATTTGGTGGAACTCTTTATTGACACTGTTGTCTGTCAGGGGTTCAGAGATTAAAAGGGGCCATGGCATGTTTGATGGCACGTCTCCTACCAAATGTCTTGTATGGGTACCCTGTGCTGAAGTGCTACAAAGAAGTAGACAGCAGTTTTCTGGAAAGGTCAGAAGATGTATACTGGTTTTAATCATGAAATAAACAGTGTTATAATTGGCTGGAAAACTTTCTGTGTGGTGTGTAATTTTTTTTTCAGCCTGTTGTAGGAAAATGCTACCTAGGTTTTTGTCTGAATATTCTCCAGTGCTCAATGGTGTAAGCAGTGGGTGGAGGAGAGAAGGAGGGATCACCTACAGAGAGGTGGTCTCTAGAAGCAGCAGAAAGGGACATGCTCTGCTTCTGTTCTGGGCTGGAGCTGCACATCACTAGTGACAGCTGTGTAGCCATACTGAGGAAGAGGAGAAGTAGGTTGCCCCATTACAGCCTGGTTCACTTGTTTGATTTTTTTCTTTTAATAGTTGGAAGATGGTCCTGGGAAGTGGGAGAGATACAGATTTGCTGTGGATGTTCTTGATGCTTTGAGTGTTTAATCTTCTTCCAGTTTTGAAAAGTGCAGCAAATAATACAGCTGAGTATTTGCAGATGCCTACGTCTTTGAGCATTGAAGAGTTGCCTTGTCTTTTCTGACCCGTCAGCACTTTGTTGGCTGCAGAAACATCTAGTGGCACTGAATGGTGCTTATGAATGTTTGTCCAAATAGATGGACAAACATTGTTGGTGACATCTGTGTGGAGGATAAATTCTCTTCATTGTGTATGAGGATTAAAGAAGGATTTTTCTTTTGAGTTTGAGAATAGGAGGTTGGGGAAGCAGCACAGCCGTCAGTGCCAGCAGCGCAGGTGAGCCCAGTGGAGGGATGTGGCTGTGCCTGGAGACTGCAAGCAGCTCTCTGGGGTTTTCTCCCTTCAGAAACATCCTCTAGAAGGGGGAGCTATAAAGAAAGTGCCTAAGGATTTATTTAGTTCTGGTTGGTTTGCTTTTGTGCCTGGATTAGACGCCAGTAAGAGGGACCAATGGAGTCATGTCATTATATATGCCAGGATACATGGCAGCAAATAGATGCGGCAAGACAAGTTCTGTCTTTGTTAATTTGTGGTGGCAGGGAGTCCCAGCCAGCATTATGTTTGGATTCTCAAGTGGGGAGAGTGAAACAGATACTTTAACAGATTTTTACACTTTAAGCACTGGAAGAGGATGATAGAAGAAGTGTGTTGCTGCTGGCAGTGAGTACAAGGAAGGGAAGGCAAGTGTGTTGCTCTGAAACAAGCTTAACTCCACCTGTGGTGCTGACAGCAGACTGATCCTGGGAGCAGTGTCCCAAAACTGCTCTCTGTACCTTCAATGACAAATAGAAATAGATTGTGCACTCTCTTTGACTTCCATAGATTTCCGCATCAGACTCAAGGTGTTTGTGTTTCTCAGATGCTGATGGATGAATAAAAAATCTGGACCACGGGGATGGATTTGTTGGCCATGCGATATGTGGATCAAGCTCTGTTAGATCATGTCTCAATCGAGCTTCCACAGACCTTCTCAGGTTTAGAGGCAATGTAGATGGGAGAAAGCCGAAGTTGCCCAAGAGGTTGTAAAGTCCCTTTTCCGCCATCCCTGAGGAGTGTCTTTCTCACCCTTGTCCACTTGTGTACGCACTCTCTCTCTGACTACTGCTTTTAAGGCTGGTGGTATTGCTTGTTGTCTGACAAAGATAAGCGCAGAAAAGCTCTGTAGGGATCTCTAGAATCTGGGCATCTCTTACTGTGTTTGCAACAGCAATTTCTTTTCTCCCTTACCTGCTGCTGTATTTACACTGTGCTAAAAGTATGCTTGGTGCCTCACAGAACAAATAGTTTGAGAGCTCCCTTCTGTACCAAGGGAGGCTGAGCTGAAGGCAGAGGGGATGCATCGGGGTGTAGAGAGCTTAATGCAGGTATGTAGCCCTTAACCAATGATAATCGTACAAATTTTTTGAAGTGTCTTATGCATTATTTAATTAGTTTACTTTACGAAAGAAATCTGACTTAGGCATTTGAGTGAAGCCAAGTTGAATAATGATGATGAATGTTTTCAGGAAGAGTACTCCAGGCTTGAAAGGGGAAGTGGAAAACAGCACAGGGGTTTCAGCAAGCAGAATTCACCAAATCGTTTAAATTTGTTGAACTCTTAACGCTACTGTAAATGTGTACTAGTAAACCACTAAACCTGGCAGTTTTACTTAAGATAGAAGTGTAAGTGCTGTGAACTGTATTTTTTATTTATTTGAATATAACATTAAAATATCCTTTCATGTGGGAACATTGGCATTTTAAGAATATTTAAAGCTGTTAATGGCCAGTCAGCCACTTTGCTGAACTGCTGACTTCACACATACCATTTCCTTTTTCAGGTTTTTACAGCCCCACATCTTCTGACTTTTAAAGCAGGATGGGGAGGGAGAGAAAGGGGAGAAAAGCTATTTTTATTTTCCACTGGTAGCTGTAGAAGAGCTTGAAACTTTCATTTTAGAAATTACTCTCAATTTAGCACATGTTGAATCTACATGACATAAATTGTTGGGTTTTGATACAAGCTATGGTGTTCAGTTCGGATGTTTTCTGCTGTTCTTGTTTATAAGTATTTATTTCTTGTTTCAGGATTTTTTTTTTTTTTGGCAAATCTTTGGTCTAAACCTTGTTAGTGTTTCTTTTTAAAATACACAATGCCTTGCTCTGTATTGAATAATACACTTAGTACAGTTTGAGAGTTTAGAGATGTTTTTGTAGTCTTGCAATGTATGACTTACTGTAATTATAGTGGCTCATATTCTAAAGCAGATCATAAACTTACCTGGAGAGAGGGCAGGACATTTACAGGCAGTATTTTACTGCTGACAGCTTAAAAGTCTGTTTATGCTAATCACTTCATAAATAGTGAGCAGTGCACTGTTGGTGACTTTCTGAGGAATTTCTTGATGTTAATGCAAATGGCGTTACAAAATTATGTTTGTAAAGGCTAAGTACCCACTCTCTTCCTTCAACAACTTAAGGAATATTCAAACTTAGTTGTAATAATACATACGGCTAGCTAATATTTCCTCTTCTGAAAGCACGTAAATTTGTTGATTTCTTATCTCTCCCAGCTCTGTTTTTATCAGCTAGAAGAGACAGTGTTCAGATGTATCAGCTCATCAGAAGTTCTGCTGTATGAAAACATGGAAGCTTAATTTCCTTTCCTTGAAATAATCTCACTTTTTGTTGTTGTTGTTTCAAAGATCATGAACTAAAAGGGATTCCAACTTGAATGAAATTTCTTCTCAGAACACCAACTGATCATATATTTGTGTGCATTAATGAAAGAAGTCCTGATCTTTACATTTTGTTTTGAAGTCATATATGTGTAATGCTAAATAATACTGATTTTTCAACTACAAAGCTTGTATTACCTGATCGTGTCAGACATTTATAAAGTATAAGTTTTTTTTTCCTTTATCCTTTGAGATCTTCAGATCTTACTTTTCTCTAATGATACTACAGTATACTCTAAAAGGTGTAAACTGATTACAGAAATAAGGAATTATTTGCTGTTGTGTCTTGAAGTATACTAAATGAGTCGACACACTGGGTAACTTGCTGGAAAGTAAATTTTCAAGTATTGGAAATTTGAAAGTATTGCATATTATAGAAACACTTCTCTTAAGTTGTACTCTTTATTTGCCTCTTTTCAGCGCTCTAAAGACTCGTGAAAATGGTATGAAGTAGAGTTTTTATTGAAGAGATAACAGATGAATAGATTATTCGATTAAAAAAAAAAATAAAAAAAGATATCCAGGAGGGATAACTTTAAAGCAATGTAGTTAAGTCACACTTGTTTGGGAGGTGACTGGTGCCTGAGTCAGATTCTGACACGTTTCCCATGCGTGGGAACCGTGGCTGCCGGACTGCGTGTCTGTCCACGGAGGAGGCTGCGCAGGTCCTGTCCTGGAAGGGCTTTCTGCAGAATGGGCCACAACGAACAACAAGAAGGCGGCGAGGAGTGGTGACAGTGATGGGAGCGTGGTGACACTGGCCAGCACTTGTCATTGGTGTCACTTATGTTTTTAAAGCTAACGGCGCCTGAATGGTGGTGGTGAAAGGAAATGTACGACCTGTATATTATGAAAGAGTCGGAGTGGAGTATTTTTGCTTACTTTGCACCTGTTCTCTGCCTAGAACTGTTTTTGCTGTTCAGACTATGTGTAATTCTTTTCCTCCCTCAGGTATGGAAATTTGATCTGGAAGCATTTGTAGAAGAAGAAGAAGGAGGAAAGAGAGAGGCAGGTATAACTCTTGGTTCAGATTGAACCTTAAAGACGTCTGCCTGTATTTCAAGGTAAAATTAAGAAGAACTTAATCGATGCTTCATAAATGGATGTGTTGTTATACTCCTCTTGTGTGTTGTCTATCTGTATAAAAGAATAGCCTCAGTTCTAAGCCAGTGCAGACTGCCTGCTGACAACTGTCCTTCTGCCCCTGAGGATGGCAGTGATGAGTTCTGAGTTACTGAGCTCATACAAGTGGTAGGGTCACAAAGCTAACTGGCTCTAAAATTGGTGTCTTGCCTCTGAGAAAGAAGTGCAGAGTCTTTGACAGAAAAACCTTAATCTTTTTGGTGGGGGCTAAGCCCACAATCTTAGGCTTCATTTTGCTTAGGCGTCTTTTAAATATTGTATTTCTCTCCATAATGCTGTGCTGTGTATTTTCACAAGCAGGTGTGCTGTCAAGGCAAACTTGTGCTGGGAAGCCTTAAATAGGCATTCTTTGTTTTCAGGACATTTGTCTTGTTTGAGTGCCTGGCTTGTGGTGAGAAGAATTGTGGAGATGCATAGCAGAGAATGTTTTTAGACATTTTCTGTAGAATACTGGCTTCTTTGAAATGCAAAATTACCTATCCTTTGAGTAATTCTTCCAAAAATGAGAAGAGCAAAATTAGACAGGGAAATTTTTTTCCGTCCTGGTTTCTCACACCTAGTATTGCGTAGTAGCAACATGGAGATGGTGAAGGTTTAGGCTTGGCTGCTAATATGCTGCTTTCTGACAAAGGGCTTGCACAGTGGGAGGTGGCTAGTAGAAGTGATTTGGGGATTAACAGTAAAAACTTCAGTAAGGAATTAAAGGCAGATGAATGCTTTCCATCTAATTTTTTTTTTTTTTTTTAAATAACTGTTGTAAGGGATGCTAATCAGAGAAGGAGTAAACTCAGTTTACAGGATGAATTGAGATGTAAATGATGTAAATAATACACTTCATGAGTGGGGAGATCCTCCATGGCTCTTAAAAGTGAAGATATTTTGATGAAGAGTCCAATGTTACCCTAGGTTCATGTGGGTTTTTTTTTGTTTTTTTTTTTTTCCCCCTCGGCTTTTTCAGTTTCCTTAATTTACAGTAAACATTTTTCACTGGTGTCCAGTATGGATTCTCTACTACCATTCCTTAAATCAGTGGTGTTTTCTGACCGTGCCTGACAATCACTATGCTTAGCTTGGTCTTTTTAACTTTGGTTTTCTTTCTGCTGCTTTGTCGACCCTAACGCCGTTGCACTTCAGACTTGCCATTGCATTTCTGTGTTTGATCAGATATTCCTGACCTGGTTTTGCTTAATTTTCCCCCCTTTCTTTCTAGAAGCTGCTAGATTTCTTAACCCTAGCTTTCTTTATCACTTACTCAGCTTGCTTTCTGAGGTGCACATGCAAGAATGCCTTGAGGTGTTGTCCTTTCTACCTAATTTTGCCAAAACACCTCTTGGTGTTTCACCCCTGTATTTGCTGGTGATTTTCTTCTCTTATGTGGTGGGTGTGCTGTGGGTTGAGCCAGGCTGGTGATTGTGAGTGCAGTGTAAAAGGACTCTGTCTTGGTTAGCAAAGGATATAACTGCCTTGCTTAGGGTTTGCTGCTTAATTACTCGACGAGGTTGTGAAAGCTGTTCCTAGGTCTGCCCCTGCAAAAGAAGTTACACTTTGTTTCAGACTGACCCTGCTCTGTTTTGGAGGTAACTGGTTTTTGTTTTGCTGCAATTGAGCAGTGTGTAGCATTTGTTAGGTAGAGGCTCAGAAGTACCATTCTCGAATGTTTTCTGTGGCAAACAGCACTATCTACAAGATAATTTAACAGCGGCTCTAAATTGAATATTTAGGTGTAACTGAGTTTTAAGTAGCAGCTCTTCAAAACAGTAATATATTGTTTTCCTGCAGTTGAGTTTGCCTCTTCTCAAAGAGCACTTTCAGAGCTTCCAGTTGTCTTATATTTTTAACAGGCTGCTGGGTATGCTGTAAAATAGCCTATCTGGTACAACACAAGCTAATGAAAAGCTGGAATCCTTTTTATGTTCTGACAGACGCTCCGGTTGTGCTAAACTTGATGACTATCACTGCGGGGTTGGAATCTTTATTACTGCACCAAGTGCAATCTGGTACTTGGAACAAAAAGATAAAAACCATGCACTGTTTTAAAGTAATCTGTAAAAACAGTTACTCTGACTCTGCATCACCTTTCACGATTTATTACTTGCAGCGGAAAAGCTTTGAATTTTTGGGGGAGTCTACAAAAGTATCAAGTATTTCAAATTTATTTGGTGGCTTAAAAGGATTTCTGTTCTTAATCCTTTGATGATCACTTATGCTATGAATGCTATTGTGTAGCAAAACCTGCTTATTTTATGGTAGCATTTAGTTTTCTCTATAACTGCTTTCAGGACTTAGTCTTGAGAATTTTTGTAATAACTGTCCAGCATTTTGGCACACAGCTCACACACCTTGAGTTCTTCAGTCAATCGCATTATTGAAACCATATTTAATTAGTTTTAGCCATGGGACTTGCACTGTATAAAGTTTTCATCATGCAATCCATCACCATTGTGTGCACATTCCTTTAAGTTTCACTGAAATGTCACAGTGTTGGGAAAATACTCAGCTGTATGATGCCGCTCTTGCTAAAGGCAATATGTATGTGTAATTATTTTTCTTTTTTTTTTTTTTAGTGTGCGAGTATAAGATTCAAGAAATTCCAGGTAGATGACTTGCTTTTCAACTATCATTCCATTTCTGTAACACTGGAAAGGTGTAGCTTCTTAAATGTTACCTTTGGCAAAACTGGTCTTGGAAAAAGTATTTATAAAATTAAAAAAAAATCTTGAACTTTTGATGATGTCAACTTTTAACATCATGGGATTTCCTTGAAAGGAGATGATCGAAGAAGATAATTCAGAAATTTGAGTGTATTTTTACCCCTTATTACTTGAACAGTTAATTGAAAAGGATAATGTGATTGCTGGCTTTGTTGCTTCGAGGCTAAAGGAGTTCAAATGAATTTGACTTGAACACAATCAAAGTTCAAAAATATAGATGCTGGAGTAGAAAATAACAGTAACACACACACACACACACACAAAATAAAGCCTTGTTTTTGCTGTTTTACAGTCATTTAACTGATCTGTCGTTTCTAGTTTATAACCCTAAATGAATGGGCTTGCTGCAGTTAGCCTTTCCATAGCAAGTTCTCTGTGTTCAGTTACAAGTCGTAGTGGGTAGGGCTATCCATGAGCACTTGGGCCTTTATGTAGATTCCTTACATCAGTGTTTTGTTACTCCTTCCGCCACTGTACTTGTGCAGGATAGTGTGTTTTACCCAAAGATGTTTAAATTGATGATTGTTTAACTGTGCAAATGAGGCAGGACAAGTGGGTTATGTATAAAAGTCTTTCTTCCGTTTTTCAGTAATGTTTGTTGAGCAAAAAAAGGAATAAAGCACATTTTATATTTTTCTTTGTATTAGAGATCCATAGAAGATGTGCATCATTATACAATGAACTGTTTAAAACAAAGAAATAGAAGTTTGAGTTCTGTACCCTTTGTACTTTGATGTGTCAATTGTTTACACACTGTTCTTCTACACATAGTTTATCAAATGTTTGCAGCTTAAAACCAGCAAGATAATTATATACCAATACAAAAAAAACCCCAAACCTCCTTCTTTCCAAAAAAAGAAAACCCAAACCCCAACAACAGCCTCCCCCCTAAATTGTTGTATTACTACTCCACAGGAAACTGTTGTGCTGAAAGGAAGAATTAACTGGTCTTTCAACTTCAGCCTTTTTATTGTGAGAGAGGAGATCACAGAGTGTTACCATGGGGAGAACAGCAGCTAAAGGTAAGGCCTGGTAGCTTTTATCTGAGGGAAAGAAGATAGGGAACCTGCTAAATGCTCTTTTTGAAGGTGTTGGGATATTACTTGGCAATTGCTATATTGTTAGATTAAAGAAGACAGTTTATGGTATGTACTAAGTACAGGTAAGTTCAAACTTCACATTATTTTAGAGCAAGTATGCTAAATTTTGCTTATCCCAGAGTTCTACAAGTTCAACCAAAGTAATTTTGTCCTATGACAGCCTTGAAGTCATTATACTACTCTAAAATTGAAGATTGTGTCTAGGTGTGATATTAAATAAAATGTAGTGCTTTATTCTGTAACTGTATATAATTTAGCAGGATGATAGCTGAGTAGTACAAGAAATCAAATTTTATCACAATGAATGGCATTAGCAGCTGTCTCTTCAAGATAAAATGAACATTTTTAAAGAAATTAATTCACAAATGCAGTGTACTACAAAGGTGCGATTTCTGCTGTGTCATGTCTGCAGAAGTTAATTGTGAGTTAAGTGCTAAAATAAAGAGTGAGACTTAAGAAGAAACAAGGGTGTTTGGGTTGGTGAAACAGAGAATGTAAAGAAAGACCCACTGTCTGAAACCAGGTTGCTGCTGCTTTTCAGAGGTTTCATATGGGTAGTCCTCCCCCATAAAAAGCTGCTGACACTTTTGTGCTTTCCTTGAGCTTTCCACTGTCAGTCCAGGCTGCTTTATGTGCCTGTGCGCTCCCTTGGTAAATAATTGTCTTTTGCTAGAATAGATTTTCTGTAATGACAGGAGTCATCCGTTTAATTGTCACACCAAGAGTTTATGGAGGAAGTCTGTCCTCTTCTCTTGTAGGTTTTCTGCATGGTTGTTCTGTAAATATGCTGAAAGAGAAATCCTGTTCCAGGCAGATAAGAAACCCACTGGGAAAGCACAAAAAAGAAGGGAAAGGAGACATCTCATATTCACTCGTGTCTTGATACCTTCAGCTGTTGTGTACTAGGGCTTGGTGAAGGGTAGCTAAAAGGTCCTCACAGCCCTGTGTGGTAGGGAGTGAAGAAGGCTCCTTCCTGAGCAGTGATGGGTCTTGCGCTTGTCTTAGTAGTCATCTTGAATGCGTGGCATGGGAAGAGCAAATGTTCTGTCACCCAAAGGTATTTCATGGCCATCAGGAAGAGACAAGGGATTTCTTTGAGAAAAGTAGTCTCCTGCCATATTTTGAACGCCCGTCAGAGTTGAAAGCCTTAGGGTGGCTAAAAAATAGCTACAGAAATCTCGAAAGCACAACTGTGAACTGCTTTTTCCTCACATTGGACAGCAAGCAAATAGGAAATCTTACAAGATAACACACATATGCCTCCTTCTGTCACAAATTATTCTACAGTAAAAACTTACTACTGTCAAAAGATGTGGTGCTTGCCAGCACACAGACAAAGCAATCATCTTGTTTGTTGAAGGGTTAACTTCCCAGAAAGGAGTGTTGTGGATTTTTAAAACATCTCAGACGAGAAGCTGGCATTCAGCATAGAGCTGAAAAGTGGAACTCTACATAGGTCACCAGTATTATCTTTACTAGACTTTATATTCTGAAGGTGCCTTTTCTGATTGTTTTTTGGGGCATTTTTTTTGGCATGCACAAGTCAGTCAAGATAGCTTTGTCTTTCTTCCTCCTTGTCTCTAATTTCTTGCATGATAGATGTGGTTGCTCTTGCCTGTCTTCTGTTGGGTAATCTTATCAGCAGAAGAATTCTGTGATTAGAGATAGGGTGGGAGCAATGTCAACACATGGAATTTTAAATTAGTAGGCAGAAAGCACCATGTTAAATAATCTTTCTCTAATCTTGCTTTGTGTCTATGGCTTTAGTTTATGACCTGCATTGTACAAAAAGCTAGTTGATGAACAGTAGAATATACTGGGTTTGTAATTTTAGTATATGCTGTATGTGATCTTGCTACCCAGAAGAGAACAATCTTTCATGGGGTTTTGAAAATAAATATTTAGCCTGTATTATAGGCTAAATGTATCTATTTTTACATAGCGAGTATATAAATTTTGTGTATTTAGATACAACTTTATTTTTAAAACTTTCTTTGAAAAGAATACCCCATTCTTTGTTGTTCTTGTTTTTTAAAGAGCTGAATAGCTTGTGATTATGTCCACAGTAGCAGCATTTCATTTTTATTCATGTTTTGATAAAATGATCTAAACCATATTGTGTTTTACTTTTGAAAGTAGACTAAAACTTGTCTCATTAAGAACAGACATTGAGGAAAACAGATAATGAATTAAACCGACCTATATTTTTTGCCATCACGAGCTTCAAGACTCTAGCACTAATAAGTCTGTTCTGTCTAATATATGAATAAAGTTCCCATTTTCAAGTCCACTTTTCAGATTTAAAGGAATTAATCATTGAATGTGACTACGTGAAGGAGATGAAAGGAGAATATTCTTTGTACCTCCAGAAGCATTTCATTCTTTCCTAACCTGATTTTTGAAGTTTGACCAAGCTGAGGGAGTCAATCTTCTTCAGCCCAGTAGTTTGATGTCTTTCGTGTCTTAACTTTGGTTTTGTGATCTTTTGCAATCGAGTTTACTAGAATTAAGATATCAAAATTTCAAGTGTAGGTTGGCATGCACTAAAAAACCCCTGTGTACTTCATATTTATAAAATCATATTTTAATAAAATCTTGCTTTCTTCAATGTTGTTTTTCAATATAAACTCTGAATTCTTACCCACCCTAAGTACTGACACTGGGAGAGGCACACCAGACCAAGGCATCATAGCAACTGTGAAGTATAGGCTGAGGGAAAGTTTTCTGAGGTGGTAGTAGACACAGGGCATCTCATGTGAAAACAGATCAGTAATCCTTGCTGTTAGTACATTTTCATCTCCTTAGACAAAACACTTCAGCTTTGCAATGGTTTTCCCAGCATTGAAGGTTGGAATGCATAAAAGCAAGAGGAGGCTTTGAAAACAATCGTGGTTTTATTCAGACTTATTTTTGGATGTTTCTGCATGTGCTGGGTGAGTTTTACTTGAGCATTTTAAAGAGTAAATTTTTGGCCATCAAAACAAGTGATGGTCCTTTGAGTTTGTTATGAATGAAGATACTTCCACCTCAAATGAAACAGAGGTTTTTCTGCTGTTGAGGAATCAGTTCCTTCTCTTTAAAGTCACCATCTCTTATTTTTCTCATAAGATTTCTAATGTCTGATGATAAGAAAAATGCAAAATGATGAAAGGAAATATTGCTGGGAGTGTTACATTTCAATGTTCATATTTGCTGTGATATTTGTAGGATAAGCACTAGATCTAACTGATACAGGAAGTAAATAATGCAAGTGGTGGTTGTCAGTGGGAGTTCATCTGGTGTCCAGGGTGTGGGCTTTTTTTCACATTCTTTCACCTGTTCTTGATGTCTCCTCATGAAAGGCTGTCATCTTGTTTGAAATCTGGCACTGTTAGGTAGATACTCTTTTATGAGTCTGTTCTTTCAAGCTGTGGATGTTCGCAGGAAGTAGTTATTAGTTTTGCTCTTCAGTATGTCTCTTATGTGGGACTCTGTTGGATTTCCTCTTTGGAAATAAGCGGAATGGGAAGTTTTCTATTCTGTAACCTGTTAGCCTGATGTCTGCAACAATCTTCTGCCTGCTTTGGGGATTGCCTGACTAACTGAGCTTGTTGAACATAGCAAAAGGCTCAGCTGGTGATTGCCACTGCCCAGGAGAAAACTAGGTGGATTCAGCTCAATCCCAAAGAGGCTGAATGGAGTATATTTTGATGTATAGGAGAAAGAAGGTGAATGTTAGCCTTGAGTCTTGTCATTGTTACTGGACTAGTTTTAGAACTATCCCTTCTCAGATTCCCACTGGTAGTTGTCAGGATTTAGAGTGTCCACTTGTGTGGGTTAAAGCTCTACTCCTGAGGAATTACTGGGGTTAGAGCTCTGTAGGTACCATCCAGAAGCATTTCAGGAAGTCCATCTGAAGTTGACCTCCATAAGGATTTTTCTTTGGGAACATACCAAGAAGAAAATGTTTCAAAGCAATCTTTTTCCAAAAAAAAAAAAGAGCAAGTAAGTGAAGAAAGAAGATTCAGTCAAAGAGTAAACATAGCATTTCCTTTCCTTTTCAAAGGATCTGTGGTACTCCCCATATCTGCTTTAGGAGAAACAAGTGATAGATTTTCAGCATATTTTAGGCAGGTATGTAGCAGTAGGCATGTTTTCCAGGACTGTGGAATCTGGTTTATTCTTGGAAGGTGTTTTGGCCTTCAGTACATTATAGGCTTTAATGGCCCTGACTGACCTCACCTGGGGCCTCTCATCACCCTGCCCAGGGCCCAGGACCCCATGTCAGCTGCCCACGGCCATCAGCCCTTGCCTCAGCAGTGCCAGAACAGGGCTGGTCTGTAGTTGTCAACATCCCTGCGTTGCCTGGCCATGGGCCCTGCCAAACTGGTCCCACCCATGGGCCTATGTCATGACCCAGCCTCAAACTGGCTTAATCTTTGCTGCAGAACAACTCTTTGTATCTCAAGCATTTCTTGTCACCAGATGCTTCTTACTGTAGGCTGGGAGCGTTCTTATTTCAAGTGCAAGCCAATCGATAGCTAAAGACTTAAGCACAGGCAAATACAGGAATCAGCTACCAGCACAATCTCTTGGTACAAGTGAACCATCTCTTCAACTGTAACACTTCAGGCTAACTGGGGTGACCCAGGGTGTGAGCTGAGACACGTACCTTTCCAGAGGAGCAGCCTCATTCCTGTTGCTGAGATGTTTGCAAACCAAGATAGTTATTCTCTCATGCAGAGCTTGCTAAACTTTTTAAATCTGAAAATTTACTCGCATTTTGGTTGCCAGCTCAGTGTCGTATTCGAATTGTACTTGAGTCCAGGGGTGTCAAAAGCAGGTCACCAAAACAAAGTATTTTAAAGACTAGAAGGAGCAAATGGAACTGGCTCCCTCAGCCTTCTCCATTCTATGCTCACAGTCCCACTGTCTCACATAAACGCTGAAATCCAGCAAAAATGAAATGACAGACTCTTTTCTGCACGTGTATAGAGACGAAAGATAGAGAAGATTCTTCTGAATGGTTTTTATTTAATAACTGACATGTGCTGAGGTAGCTGCTTGCATTTGAGTATTCAAGAATTTAAATGTAGAATTAAATTTCTAACTTGGAAATATGCTTTTAGGATGTGGGTTTTTTTCCCCTAATTTCTCCTTTCATAGTGGTCTAGACAAGATTTAAAAACATACCCGGTGGTCGTGAGGATCTCAAATTGCATGTAAGTTGGGTAAAGCTGTTAAAAATTAGGGCAGGGTTGTTCTTTATGGAGCTGATACTACTTCTTCTGCAACTAGATTTATTCTGATAATGTAATATAAAGTAGTTAAAAGCTCTGCTTCTTCTTGCTGTGTATTCTCAATATATTCCAAAAATGAAACAGAGCAGTTAAATTTATAGTATGACTACCTTTTTGATTATGCACTGAAATTAATAAAAGAAAGTCAGTATTTGGAACAAGATACTTTGTATTGTTTGAAAGCATTCTGTATTATACTGGACATCGTTATGATGTGAATATTACATTTATTATGTAATGGAATCTTGTCTTTTAGATTCAAAGAATATTAAAAAAGAGAAAGATGGAAAGAATCAGCAGGCAAACAACCCGTCTTTAAAAAGTGGTAGGTATTGCAGCTGTCAGGTTATTAGTTAAGGTACTCTGAAAAAAAAAAAGTGGGTTATTTGGATTATACTATCTTCTGAGGCTTTTTTTTGTTTCTGCAATCTTTTTAGCTATTACTGTTGAGTAGTTAAAAATGTACCATTGCTTTTCTCTAACTCTGCTAGGAAAGTGTTTTGGTATAGGAAATGATGGTTTAAACTGCTTGACTTGAGCCTGATCATTTTGTTATCCCAGACAAGTAGTTTTTGTGTATATAATCACAGATGCTGGGTAAACATAGTGGTTTTGTTTGTTTGTTTGTTTTGTTTTGTTTTTATCTGTACTGGTTTCTCTCTTGTTCTCATCATGTATTTCCAAGTTTCATCAGTTTCATGCCTTTTCTGTTGCAGTTACCATCTCTCTCTTTAATGTATGTGTTTGCTGGTGCCAAAGAAATTATTTTTGTTTAAAAATCTGAGGTTTTAGGATTGTTAGCTGGATTCAGTTTCCTGGGATTCTGATTTTACTTTACACAAATGGTGTTTTCAAGTCAATCGTGATTTTCACAATAAACTGGGGAAACTAAAACTACATACTTGCCAGAAATGATCCAGCTTCTTATCCAACTTTGCCTCTGCTGTCCTCAACAGGTGCCATAGGGCAGCATATATGTGGCATTGCTGGCACTTTAGCTTTTTTGGGCTGCCAAGAGAGGGCAGCATCATCTTTATACGCCGTTCTTACATTCATGTTGATTGCTTGAATTTGGGGCAGTAAGAAATATCATGAATACTGTTGATTGAAGCAGAAAATCTCTTCAGGAGTTGTTAGTTAATTCTTGATAAATGTCAGTGTGTTACTTAAGCTCTCTGTTTCTGTGCGCTCTGACTCCTAACGGATGATCTAGTTCAGAGCTTTTCTTGAGTACCAGTGGAGGAGTTCCTTACAAGTAATGCAGGCACTCAAGAGGTGTGCGGAGATACTAACACAGTATCTGGGTATAAAAGATCTGATACCCTGTTACCACCAGCCATAGGACAGCTTTCTGCTGTTACATTTACCAGACTTAATTCTTCTATTTCTTGGGATCCTAACAGTGGTCTTTGTTATTCTTCTCTGTTACTTAGGGACAGGAAAGGAAGTGTATTTGTGTCTTGTTTTCCCTCTTCTGCCATGTAAGAAGAGCTCTAGTCAAGCTGGACTCAGCATGTCTGTATTTTAAAATAATGTTGTCTTACATGACAGACAGAGCCCCATAAGATGCCCCCCACCAGCAAAGTGCTTTTCATATGTGGATAAGATAATCATATTTCATGAGTCAGTGGAAAACATCCCTGCCTCTTGCAGTGGAGAGCAAGTTGTTGAAAGCTTTGTGGAGAATTAGTGCTAAGCAGGCAAGCCTTATGCTGTCGTCTGTGTCCTTCCACTTGGGACTATGCTTTTAAACTAATGTCTGAGCACTGAATTTAATCATGAAATCTAGACTCAGAGCTGTCAAACACTTAGACAGGAGTTCCTTGCTCAAGATCATACAAGATCTTTGATTTTTTTTTTTTGTAGGTGATATGATAGTTTTTATCTTGTGTGGTTGGTTATTGGTGGCAAGGAAAAAGAATGAGCCTCCTGATGCTGGATACTTTGGGCTAGCATCCAGGAAATCTCCAGAGTTTTTGGGGTATACATGATAGGAAGAGTTGAAGAGGAGGGGTGATGCAGAGATGTGAGAAAAACAGGTGGAGAAATGGATTAAAGTAGATTAAAGTAAAGAAAGACAGTAGGAGAGGAAAAATTCTAATGGGATCCTCAGAACATGTAGAAGCAGGTACGAGGTATCAAGTAGGGTATGAAATACCTTGCACTTAGGCTGCTACATTTGCAAGCAATGTAAACCAAAACCATTTATGTAAAACAAAATTAAAAGGTAAACCTCTTCTTTGACAAAGTGAGATTCTGGAATGGAGGCTAGAAAAGATACATGTCTGTGTCAGAAGTCTCAGATGTATGCCTAGGGATGAGATGAGAAGACACAAGGTGCTATATCTGCTTAAACAATGTTTAGTATATGGTGGTACTGTATTAAAGTAACCTAAATAAACTAGAACCTCAAATTGTACCTATCTATCTACAAGTGACACTTCACTCATATTTTATATCTTCAATTTAAATTCTGTAAAGCTTTGTCTTAAGCTGAAGCATTACGTACAGTAGAAGACAGGGAGCACTTCAGCAAAGCAGCCTCTCACATATTCATGGGAGCAGACAGGATGCTTCTGAGGGAGCTGAGGTAGTTGATGTCCCTGTGAGACTTCTCTGTCATTTTGGAGAGGTCATAGTGATTGGGAAAGTTTCATGCTGACTGAAAGAGGGCAAACAGTATGCCCAGTGTCAAGAAAGACAAGAAGGGAGCAATACAGGCTGGCCTGCTGGACCTTGGAAGACTGAAGAAAATCCTCCTGGAAGCCATTTCCAAACAAATAAAAGACAAAGATGAGGTTAGGAGCAGCTGAGACAGATTTGTTAACAAGGGGAGAGCAGTGCATGTTGTCTATCTTGACTTTAGCAAGGCTTTCTGTATGGTTTCTGTAGTGTCCTTTCAGCCAGACTGGTGAGATGTGGTTTGGATATGTGGACAGAAAGTTTACTGGACTGCCAGGCAGTACAAAGTCCAGCTGGTAGCTCATGACAGTTCTCAAAGGTCAGTGGTGGGGCTAATGCTATTTTATTCCCTACTGACAGATGGAGCTGATTGGACAGAACAGACTGACAGCTGGTTTATGGGCAACATCTAACTGGGAGGTATAGCTGGTAGGCTGGAAGGCAGGGCTGCTCTTCAGATGGACCTCTTCACGCTAGAGAAACGTGCTGACAGGAACCCCTGAGATTCAAAAGCAAGTGGAGAGTCTCTCCTGCACCTGGGCAGACTGGAGTCCTGCAGGAGCCGGGGTGGGAAGCTGGCTGCCAGGAAAGCTGTTCTGCAGGAAAGGTCCTGGAGTCCTGGCAGGCAGCAAGCCGAGTGTAGGCCAGCAGTGTGCTCTTGTGGTGAAAGACGTCAACTGCACACCGGGTACCATCAGCAAAACTGCACGCAGCAGGCAGAGAGAAAGGGTTTGCTGCTCTCTGGTATTTGTGAGCGCTGTGTGCTGTTTTGAGCTCACCAGTACAAGAAGACACTGGTATGCTGGAGCAAGCTGGCTGGCAGTCCACCAAAAAAATACAGAAGCCAGAATGCAAGATGTAAGCAGAAAACTGGTACTGAAGCCATAAAAATAGTCTCTTTGGCTGAAAAAAGAGAAAGCTGATGGGAGATTGTCCTGCTGTCTTCAGTTACTTGACAGGCAGCTGTGGAGGAGATAGAGCCAGACTCTTCTTGGAAGTGCAGTGGAAGGATGGGAAGCAACAAATACTGGCTGGAGCACAAGAAATTCCTACTTGATGGAAGGAAAAAAATCTTCACATTGGGGGTGGTGGAACCCTGGAGGGGCAGGAGGCTGAAATAGAGACCTCTTAGGGTCCCTTTTAGCTTGAGTTACTCT
Source organism: Merops nubicus (assembly GCF_000691845.1). Classification (NCBI taxonomy): domain Eukaryota; kingdom Metazoa; phylum Chordata; class Aves; order Coraciiformes; family Meropidae; genus Merops; species Merops nubicus. The sequence continues at coordinate 47,105 of NW_008631103.1, read as the reverse complement.
GTGATTGGCAGGTTTGACAAGAAGTGATAGGGTATTGATAGAGCATTGCAGAGAACATCAAGGGTTGTTGACCCATGGGTCATTGCTAGTAATGCAAGCTACTGCAGCATAAACTTATTTCCTCCATTTTTACATTAGTCAGGCTGTTTGCCTGTGCTGATTGCTTTGGATCACCACTTTAGCATCCGTGTTGGTTGCAAACTGTTTAATTTTCTTTACAAAAGGTTCTAGTTACTTTCTGGTGTGGGTTCCCCCCCTCCCTATCCCATATATGCCAATTTGTTCTCCAGTGTAAAAATGCCTTGTTTTCATCTTGCTGGTGGGTTATAAAGTTGTGCTTGTTGCATAATGGGTTTTTCTCAAGCTATTTAATTCAGCCTGCAGGTTTGAGTGGGAAGAGAAATGCATGTTAAATCATTTAGTGCAAGATAATTTTCTTAAGGATTTCTATTTCTCAAAAGTTGCATGTTTTCAGGGGCTTTAGAATTAGAAGTATATATAAAACCACTGCTTCTTTACCTGTACACACTGAGAATACAGTAGACATTTTTTTTCTGTAGAGATTTTTTTTTCCAATGTGTTTATCTTCCTAGACATACATCTTACACAAGCATATATTCATCTCCTATTTCAATGACTGCAGTAATTAAATGATAATTAGCACTATTTCTGAGTGTTTGGCTTTAATTTAATACAGCATATCTTCACGGGTAGAGAGGTTCTAATTTAAACTTCAGGTCATTTCTGCTTGATGAAAGAGGTTTTGAATAGCCAAGAGCAAAGAGTCACGTAATGTTTTTCTCTTGGATTTATCTGCAGCTGTCTGCTTCAGTTACCTTATGTGTCTTTATAGTAAATGTTCCCTGGGAAAAAAAAACAAACAAACAAACAAACAAACAAAAAACAACTGTTTGTTTCCCTCTGTACTTTTGGGTCATCCCACCAAATTTACAGTCCTGTTATAACAAATGAGATCATTTGGCTGATGCTGGTATATAGAGATAATTTTTTCAAAGGAGATGAATGGGGGTTTCTGCTGGTGAAAGGTGCTGTCTCTGAAGCTTCTATGTTTATACAGTTCTTAACACAGTGAGGCTCTGATTCATTATTACAGCTTTTATACCACGTTAGGTCTGAGACATCTGGGACATAGCTAACATTTTCTTTTTGCTAGATTTACTCCTATTGGATTGGATACTTAGAAGTTTACTAAGGTAAACTCTGATTTAAAACACCTTTTTTTTTTTTTTTTTTTAATAATCAGAAGTCAGCCTGGAGTGGCAACTTCATTATTAGACTCACAGAAGAATTTTTTCTAAGGTTAATCTTCATCATAGCAGTTCATATTTAATTTTTGCAGCCTCCTTGGCCTGTCAGTGGAAAGAACAATGGATCTGGAGTCTACTTTCTGGAGAGAAATGTTTGAAGAGCCATTTCCTGAGCATGCCTTCCTGAAATACAAATACCTAACATACGCTTAAGTTAGTGTACCCTGCCTGTTGTGAGTAACACAAAATCAGTGTAGCTGTATATGTATAAAATTTTCATTCCAAAAAAGGCGAACTTCCAAGATGTTGTATGGAAAAGTCTTTGTTACCAGCCTACATATAGCCCAGAGTGCCAAATTAACAGCTTTTGAGAATTTACTGACTTGATGACAACCACGTGGCCTCTGCAGTGCCAAAGAGAAATCACATGTACACTTTTGAGTCCGTTGTACCAAAAAAAGGAGGTGAAGGGGGCAGTTTCCTCCTGATGGAAGCACTGCATCTCTTCAGCAAAGACTGTGCGAATGCAGGTGGACTCCAGGTTCAAGCACACCACTTCTCTGAAGGATTTGTGTTGGCAAGTGCTGGAAGATGCTACCATTTTCTGATTGTTTCTTTGCTTCTCCTCTCTCCTGAAAATTGCAGATATGAGTTTAACCATGCCTGGTGGCAGTTTTGGAAGAATTACTGATAAACCATGTACAGTATCTCCATCATCAGGAAGGATTTTGCTACCAAGTGAATGGCCGTTGCTGAGCCGCTGGGTGGCATCACTGCATCATTGTGGGGTTCATGGGTGATGTATTTTTCAGAAACATCAGGGAGATGCCAGCTGTCCAAACAGGAAAAAAATAGGCAAAAGGGCTCATTTAAATAATTTAGGAACAAAAATATTAGCTGTGCCATTGTAATTTTTCTCTTGTGCTTTATATTAAAGTAATGCTTGGTTATATCTTTGATATTAGCATTTCATACTCTTCCATTCATGCAAAGCTGATAACACTGACTAAATCCAATGCAGAATACACTCACCCATGCACATAAACACTGGAAAAAAATACCATGATCCTGTTGCTGAGCATTGCCATAATATTTACCCTACAATAGAAACCTTTATCAAGACTTCAGATGGAAAGAGACAAAGAAGCAGTTGGAAGGCTGTGCTAATCCTTTTGCTTTTTAGTGGACTGGGGATGGTATTCTTAACATTTATTTCAAGAGAATCTACAGCTGTTTTTTTCAACATACATAATCTCAGTACTCCTTTGAGGTTATTGTATCAGTCCTGCTGTTAGGGGAACCAAGATACAGAAAAGCTAATGTGATTTGTAAAAGGATGCTTCGTAGGTCCTTACGCAGGGAGTTGAATCCAGATATCAGATATCAGATGATCAGATATTTATGTGAAAAACAACAACAAAATAATTTGGGGAAGGTTTATATTAATTTTGCCTGTTGTATGGTTGCCCCTATGAATTAATGGTGTTCTTAAAACTCCTTCCAGGGGGTTATGTTTTTCAAAGGTGGAGTTTCCATTTGAAAATAATCATGTTCTTGAAAAAAAATACCCTGATGTATTCTACAGGGTAGTTGGGTTTTTCTGTCCCTCTCTTTCCCCAATTTCCCTTTTAATTTAAGTTTCCTTTAAAAACTGTCTGTATGAGTTTTTTTATCTTATGTCTTCCAGAACAGTTTAATTGGGATGATTATCTGAAAGAGACTGAATCAGTAGCTGCCCCTCTGCATTGTTTCAGACAGGTATGCTAGATACTGTTTTGTAAGTGTTTGTGTGTATGTATACATGTTACAGGGTGATCCTACAGCAAGTCCTATATTTAGGCTGCTTGCAAACTTTACCTTTGACTGCTTTTGATCTCTAGTTATCAGTAGCTTCCAGTTTTGGCAGATGTAGCTCCTGAAGTTTTTCATTCCTGGTTTCCGCCTCAAGCCAAACTTTGAGGGTTTCATTAAAATGATAGCTTTGGACTCTTTTCCTTTTTAAAACGCCTGGTTATTGAAACTAGATAAGTCTTATCAGAGTTGAAAAATATTTTATACTTTTTTTCAGTAATATTAGAGGTATCATGGTTTTAGTGAGAATTTGGCTAATCGTCAGAGGAGCCTTTCTTCTGCCCCATTTCTGAAACAGCTGTTTCAGTTCTGGCTAGCTACAAGATATATGTGTGTGTGTAATACAGTTAATTCACCACTTCTTATCTGGATCTCTCAAATATGTTTAATTTTGTTTCTTTCTAACTAGAGTTCTTTTTACTAAGGAGTAACAGATATTGAAGGTTTTTTTTTTAAAAAAAAAAAAAAAGCAAATCAAGGGAAACATATGGGAATACAAGGGAAATACTGGATTTACAGTGAAGGGTGGGGTGTTTAATGTAGTATTTTATATTTCGTGTTGTGCCCTTCAAGTTTGATTCCTTCCCACCTGATGGTTTAGTGTGTATTTGCAGATGCAGTTTATATCTGCCCCCTTGTGTGAGCTGATGACCTCTAGCTCTTTAGCTGTCTACAGACTGAGGTGACCTCTGCAGGCATCTCTCTCTCTGTAGAGGAAGATGGGGCTAGTATTTTCTGAAGTTGAGGAGTCTCTTAGCTGTGTCAAGTTAAATAGGATGAGTTTTGGTCTGCATGCGTTCACTCAGTTAGGAAGATAGATGCTGAAGGAATTGGATAGTTTGGATTGAAAGAACTGTAATAGGTCTGACAAGCAGAGCATGTCTAGTTTAGTGGATTTGGCATGTTCAGAAAGATGTCTTCTCAGGTTTGTAGGTGGTCTGATGGTACTGTAAATGGCCTCCAGTGGGGACCAAATTAAAAGTAACACAAATAGAGTAGTCTGAGGAGGAGAGGGACCAGTGAACCAGATTCACTCAGTGAATCTAAAGTAGCTTCAGGAAGAATAGGGAAGAGAGAAAAGCAGATGGTACATGTCCTTTTACTAGATCTTGAATCTCTGCTTGCTCTTTGCAGATGAGGATGAAGGACAGAGCCCTCATATGCTGCTTTCAGTGAGAGATGGCTAAGAATAGTAGTGTCCATAGCTCTATTTGAGTGGAGCTTCAGAAATTAAGGGCAGACTCAGACTCTGCTTGGGTAGAGACAGAGGACAGTGGCACGTCCCTGGAGCATTCTGAGGTTAATGCCATACTCGCAGACCGTAGACCACCATGACTGGAGTGTATGCTCCCAAGAAATGTAGCTACTGCAGCATGCTGCTCAGAAAACTTCCTTGCACCTTTCTTGCATCTTCTTCTTCTTTACTAATGCTCAGGAGGTCCAAACTGAACACCCGTGTAACACCTTAAAGATGCGTAAAGCGGCACGCGTTGGCTGAGAGGGAAATCTGCGTGACCTGCTTCCCTTAAGGCGTGTGTGGGCTGGAAAGAAGAACTTCAGTTTCTCTGCCTGGCAGATTTGAGAACAATTTACATATGCATACTTCTTCCCCTTCTTCTAAGAGTTGACCTTTAAGTAGAAAGTGATATGCAATGTTAATTAGTACAGAGCGAACTCCTCTCACTGCATAATGTTTGCAGATTTTAGAAACTAAAGTGCTTGAGCTTTGTGTAGGACTAATTTGACTTGTATTGGGTTACACATGAATTGTATGTGTTGTTATCACTGTATGATGTAAAGAAATACACTGCTGTGGCCAGGCAGAAAACAAATAGCAGAGAGAAGCATAATTTGACAGTCATATCCAGAATTTGTGACCTGTGGGGATCATACTAAGTTTAAATTTTGTAGTAATTAAAAATGACCCAGGGAGCAATAAATTAAAGCCACTACTCAAGATACAAGCACAGACAGCTAATGGAAATTGATTAAAGTATTTGTCTCAATTTAGAAAGTATTTTATCTGTTGCTCTAAGTTGTTTTTAATTACTGATTAAAATTTCGATGCATTCCACATCCCTTTCTCTCATCCCAAAACTTTTTTTCAAGCAGCTGAAAATTTGAAATTAAAAAGCTCAGCCCCTTGTGGTTTGAACAGAGTGTAAAACAAGGCTGTTAATGAGCGGGTTTTGTTATTTTGCTGTAAGGATGGACTGGCATGGAGGAGTTACCTTTTTAGTAGAAAGCTTTGAGTGGTCGGTATTTAAACAAGCTCACCTTTCCTACAAACAAATAAACTCCCCAGTTTCTCAATTTCAGGTGTTTTTCGTGGTAGTAGAAAATAACAGCTTGATGAGAAGTAATCTGAAGTTGAATTGCCCTTTAAATTTAATATGCTCAGGCTCCCCTTTCAAGCCAGCCTGCTCTCTAAATGCAGCACTGGCAGATGCCACACTTGGCATTCACTGCCTATTGCTCTGGTTTTTGGGCTCAGGCTCCTCCAGGGTTCCTGCTGTGGATCTAGGATGTGTGGTAAATAATGCACCCGCACACCATAGGAAGCAGAGCAAGATATGTTTTAAAAAATCAGAACAGATGAAGACAAAATACTGCTAACACTTGTTGTAGTAGCAGATTTCTTCAGCATTTTCCCATGTATCCTGACAGGTAAGTTTGCCCTTATCTGCCTTCTGTGGGACCCCCACCTGACCTGGTCAGCCAGGCAGGAGGAGGAACATAGGAATCTTGTGAGTGTGAATGCTCATGGTTTTGGTTTTTTTTCTACCTGCCCTCCCAGATTAGGATTCAGATTGTCTTAGATTTTATGTGATAGCTGCTGGGTTTAAATTTTTTGGGGAAGGCTGCCTACACGTCTTGGATCTGTGTTCCAAAGCGGCTTTGTACTCAGAGTTGCAGAAAGGGGCTTCCAGGGTGATAGGAAAATAGGCATTCTTCCCTAAGAGAAACTTCAGTGCTTGGCTTATTTGACTTGTTGAAAGAGTAACTGAGAAGGGCTCAGGTTGCCCTCTGTAAATACACTGTAGATTTTGTTGTAGTTTGCAAAGGTGCAAAAAGAATTTAAGTTAAATGGTGGTGCTGGCAAAAAGTTCTATTAATAAATTCAGGCTGGAAATGAGATGTCTAAAGAGAATAGTGAGAGACATTCAGTGCCAATTAGTGTTAATGCAAGTTTTGAACATTATTAGATGGTGTTATTACCTTCAGTACTACAGTAGGCAAGTAATCAGACTGCGAGCTAGTCAATCTATGCCAGTAGTGTGTTGGTGCTTAAATAAAAAATACTCTTGTTCATCTTTAGCTTGTGACAGAAAGTTCTGCTCAAAGACCAAGTTGTGTTTGTCACGTTTTTTTCCCTGTGCTAATTAAATTGGCATTTTATTGTATGTGCATGAATATATTCAGTTCTCTATGAATAAGCACAAGCTGCAATTTTTGTCTTGGCACAGAACTTCTATGTGACTTTAGGACTGTCTGTTTTCTTTCTGTAAAATGCAGTTAACACCAACTCTTTTTTCTGTCTTCTTTCTTTGTATTGTAAGCTTTTTTTTTATGCAGAAACTCTTGCCTTGAGCGTTTGTAGTGCCTAGTTCAGTCGTGTCCAAATTTTCTTTAAATCTCCAAGATAATACTATAATGAGAGTAACTGTTTCTTTTTAATAGAAAACTATTTAATCTTGTGGGTGGGTTTGGTTTGGTGTGTTTTTTGAGGGCTGGGGTTTTTTTTTGTGGGTTGTTTTGGGTTTTTTTTTTGAGTTGATGTTGTGTTTCCCAATGTCCTTGTTTTCCATTCAAATCAAATATTAATCACTACTTTCCCATCTTTATGTTCGTATCTTCGTCAGAATTCCTGTATTGCCTTTCTTAGTGTGCTTATCTTTTCAGATGTCAGTCATGTTTATGCAGTAGGAGCATTCAAGTACCTGAAATGGTAGCTGTTGTTAGGTTATCCAGCTGCTTTCTCTGACTTGCTGCTAAATACTCAAACTTCAAAGGCTTCTTTATATTTACCATTTATATAATGTGTGGATGAATGAAAGCTGTATATTGAACTGGCTGCTGAACTTAGCAATACTAACAACAGTAAGATAAAGTCTTTTTCCCTCTTACTGTAGTCTCGCGTTCCACCTACGAACGATTTCAAAGTTGGTATGAAGCTGGAAGCCCGTGACCCTCGCAACGTCACCTCGGTCTGTATAGCTACCGTGATCGGAATCACCGGTGCCAGGCTGAGGCTGCGACTGGATGGAAGTGACAACAAAAATGATTTTTGGAGGCTTGTGGATTCCTCCGACATACAGCCCATCGGGACCTGCGAAAAGAAGGGGGGCATGCTCCAGCCTCCGCTGGGTAAGGAATAAAGCTTCTGAACGAGTGTGGGTGGAGTCTTACCTCCACGAGGTTGATTTTACCTTTTTGTCTTTGCAAATTCAGTGGTACTAGAGTTTCACCAAACCATAATTTAGTTGGTAATAATAATTTAGCAGTAAGCAAACTAAGTCAGGCTAAGTGGATTATAACTTTTTCTTCTTTTTGTTTTCTATTGATATAAGAATGAGCAGAATAAATAGTTTTGAGTTCTGTTGGTTGATTGGTTGGTTTGTTGGCTTTCTTAAATAGTCCCTTAATATTAAACGGGGGTGTCTGGCAGCTTTCTAATGATGAGATACACTGTTACGTGCACATTCTGTAACTGTTCCCTCACATCCCCCATTTTATGAATGTGTATGGTGACATTTTTTTGCCCGGTGCTGTGCATGCTGCTGTTGACAGAGCTTCCCAAGACCTGGTGGGAGCAGCTGCCTTGCCTTTTTCCTCTCCAGGCAGTCAGAGCAGCCCGGTAGAAGGCGCTCGCTGTTAACCGACCTGGGAAGCGCTCCGCGGGGCTGCCAGAGGCACATCAGTTCAGGGCAGCCTGCATGTTTTCTCGGGCACCAAGCAGGTTGGTTGTGGTCTGGGAAAGGCAGCACAGGGTGGGTTAAGGGCAGTATTGCAGCATTCTGTTCTGACATAGGAAAAACAGCACTCCAGAGGTTTAGCAACTGCAAGCTTATATTGCATGTGATTCTCATCTCAAAAGGACGTGTGCTGGTGGACATCCTGTCGGTTTGTCATGACCAGTTTCTGAGCGCGATGAGTGCTCAGGAACAAGGTGTTGCTTTCCCATGCTTAGAAACAGAATTTATTTTGTCTTCCCTGAGCCATATGGGTGACATTATGTGTCTCCCCAAACTGAGAAATAGTTAAAAAGAAAACTCATGACTAAAGTTTATCTTAAAATGACCATCCCCCAAGTCCCCAAGAACAGCAGCGCCTCCTCCTCTGTTATCCTGGTATCTTCTGTAATTTTTAGAAGATGAAAGAAGTAACATTCTTAATATGAGAAATGAACTATAAGCAGAAATTGGTTACTGCTGTTTTCCCATCTTATGGTTATGAACCTTCTTCTGATTTGGTGTCATAATAACTCTACTGATTTCTCATCAGAGGTTTAGTGAAGTATGCTTTCTCTTAATAGCCTTTCAAAAAATTCATCATCCCAATTTGTTAACAACTTCCAATTCTTTTGTTTGAAAGATGAAGTGAAATGTATAATGTCAGTACAGTATGAAACTTGGATTTGCTTGTAGTGAGGCAAACAGGCACAGGAGCAGTTGATGTAACCGTTAAGACATTTCACATAGATTATAAGGGTAGATTTTTGTGCTGTCGGGCTTCTTTAGAAAGCCAACAAAAACAATGCAACCAGGGTGTCAGACTAGAAAAATATTATTTGGGATGGGTAGATAAAATTTGAGCCTAGGAGGGCTTTTTTTTTCCTTTTTTCCTGTGGATATATAGAGGTTTTGAATGAAAGCACTGGAAATTCTTGACATCTGGGGGAAGATATTATAATTTTTTTTTTTTTTGAGAAGTTACTCAAATTAACTTCTGTTAAGTTCTTGGTATAACCTTGTAGAATGAATGCAGCAATACCAGTATGAAAAGAGCCTATAATAGAGAAGGGTATGCCTATTCCTTGAGCTACACGTAAGTGCAGTGTTAAATACATGGCTTCAACTCAGGAGCATAGTGTCTTTTTAAACGTGTTTCTAAACCAGTCTGATGAAAGCAGCTCTGGTTGTGTATAATGGGGGCAGTTGATCTCTTAAGAAGAGAAACTTTCCATGATTATCAGTAGAAAGGTTGGTGCCTTCTCTTTGAATACTGTTTCTTACCCCTATTTGGTCAGGCTGCTTGTAGTGCAGCACCTAACAGACAGCTGCTTCCCTGCACCCAGGTTTGTAAGTTTACCTGCCCTCTGAACAATTGCTGGTTATTAAGAAAAGAATGCAAGTGCCATTATTTTGTCCCTCCTGCCCTAGATTTTTCTAGAGATAGGCTAAATTCCAGCAATCAAACATTCTGGCATACCTAGATAAATTTTTGAAAAGGCCTTTTTGGCAGTTTTACAGCATCCTGTTCCTGGGGAAAGCTGGGAACTAATTGGGTGTATAATTACCTCCTGTTAGCCTTTTAAGCAACTAATTTTTATTTTTTTTTTCCCTGAGTAGTAGAGAACCTTCTGGATCATAATGCTCTGCTTCTGTCATAGTAACTAGCTAAAATAGTCCCTCCTACCTGATTTTTACAGTTTTAAATATGTGTGTTAGGTAAGGGTTTTGAGAAGGCAATTAATGTAGCAAAGGGTCCCTGTTCCAGCCTGTTTTTCATAGGTGAGCTTTTTTGTTGTTGAGAGCTTAAGTTCTCAACAAATTACATTGAGGATAACATTTTCTTTGGTTTTACCAGGACAACATAAAGGCCAAATGGAGTTAATTGAGACAGTTGTTTAGGTGTTGTTCCTCTGTCTTTTGTATGTCTTTTCTGGGCTAGCTGGTTAGGGTTGTGTTTCAATAACCACATGTGTTTAGGTTATTGTATAAAGACTCTGGTATTAAACTGGGGCTGATAATCAGCTCAGCAGTTCTCAAATTATGACACCATTTATCAAATACAAGCTTTGTATTCATTTAGATGTTGCATAGATAGTGCCAGCTTGAAAAATGTTTATTCAGCTGAAGATAGCTTAAAATTACTAGTTAAAGAACCATTATTGTGTATAATCCAATTTTAGCTGACTTAATGATTTAACTGCTGAAGTATTGCAAGTATGTTCTACCTTTCTAGTTACTTTTTTCTTTTTTTTAAGAGAATTGTTGAGACTCAGTTATGAGTGAACTCATCAGTTCCTGGCAGATTGTGGTACTATTTATTTTGTGGAAAAATTTCCAATTTGCTGTATTATGTCTGTTTTTCTATAGAACTGTGCCAGAAATCTAACTGCTAAAGACACACAAAAAAATGTCCACTGTGTCTGTTATCTTACTCATTACTTTGAGACATCCATTTGGAAAGCACAGAAAGCAAAAGGATTTTGTTCTGTTTTCTTTCATTTTTCACTGTAAAGAAGTTGATTCTGAGGGAAGATTATCTGGAATGAGAATGTTTTCAGTGAACCTTTGTTCTTCTTGAGTAAGATAGTAAATCTAAACAAATTTGGTTATTGTTTGTGCTTTTTATTCACTTGTTAATGAAGAATATTAAAGTAGAAACATCTTCCAGTTCATGTTTTCCAATATGATACAGGCATTTATTAAAATAGTTGTATTTTTGTTCTTCCCTCTTAATACAATCTTTGTTTTTTAAAGCTATTTATTTATTTATTTTCATGGAGGAAGGAAAAGAAACTTTTTTTTTTTGTCTGTGGTCTGGTGAAAAACCTACAAGAGTCTAGAAAATACAAAGCTATCTCCTCAGTACATGAGGGAAGCTGGATCAGAGGATATCGCTTTAGAATGAGAGCAAAAAGCAGGCCTGAAGAGTAAGCTAGGCACTTGTGTTGGGGAGGTTCCACTGGAGTAAGGGCTCTGTGGGACAACTTTATGATCTTGTGTACTAGAACTTTCATGTCATTGGGTCCTAGGTGTCTATCTGTAATATGGCAAGTTACTGATGAGTGATTCTTCAGGCAAGTCACTTAGAATGGAGATGCGTTGCATGGCTCCCCACTCAGACAGTCACTCTTTGTTGCTTCTTGGCTGTTTTTATTTTTGCCAAGTCCAAAAGAAAGGGGGGGCATTAGTAAAACAGACTTTATATCTTCTCATCCTATTTTATTTTAAAAATGGAAAGTATGGCTGTTTGTTTTTTTGTTACTTAGGGTTCCAGATGAATGCGTCTTCTTGGCCAATGTTTCTCTTAAGAACTCTCAATGGAGCTGAAATGGCACCCCCAGCATTCTTTAAGAAGGTAAGAAGAAAGGGACTGCTAGTAAACAACTGTCTATCAACTGGTCCATGGTTACATTTTTTTAATGGAGATGCCAACATACTACCCTGTTGTCTGTAGCATGGCAAGACTGTTATTTAAAATGAATTTGAAGTGGATTGGCAAGCTACAAAGCTAGACAGAGAGCAATCTGCTTTTAGTCCATTGAGATGGACATCTCTCTTCTTGAGTTGAGACTTTAAAGTATGGTGTGTTATTTAGAAAAAAATGGTGATAGCTCATTTTTTGTGTCTCATGGATTTAAGATACAATGCGTGTCATGTTTCTTAACAGCACTATATTCATGTGACTGTGCACAGGAGTAAAAAAAAATAATGGCAAATAAGAGCCTTTGGAATACAGCAGTGCTTGGAAAGGTTTTGTTAAATATGTTGGTTGGGCACATACTCATAATTTAAAATGCAGTGAGAAAGTAGTTGAGAACAGCAGGAAAAGCTGTTCAGTTTTTTAAACAGGATTCTTGAGTAAGTTACAGTGAGACATGAAAAATTATATAAAAAACAATGGTAATATTAAAATGACTTGTTTGTTCAATTTTTTGTCAAGGTGGTAAAACCTTCTTGACCCATTGAATGACTTCATTTTTGATACTGTGAGTGACATTGACAAGTATGTCAACAAATCAGAGTTGAGTTCAGCCACATTGCTTGTGTGTTAACTTTATGTGTAAACTACATAACTTTAAAATGTAGGATTATATAAATTTTCTGAAGTGTGATGAATCACACTGCCCTGTGCTAGCCTACCACTACATCTGAAATGCCTTTTGGACAATGAGGTTCCTCAGACTGAAGTGGTAATTTGGGTTCCATTGGGTCCCAGCTCCTGCTGTGGGGCTACACTTACTCTGGTCACATTTCTGTTTTTCTTTTGTCCAATTGGAATTGATCTAAGGCAAATTGAGTTACCAGAGGCCTATAAATAATGTCCGATGCTAATGAATTTTGCATGGATTAATTGGGAGGTGAAGCTTTACCAGACAGTTATCAGTCCCCAGAAATATCTATTCCCTGCAAACCTCCTCTTTGTTATTAGCATGTAGTAATTTTGTTTTAGTGTCTTCTCTGTCTTGCTGCCCAGACATAATGTATTGGATGCAACCTATTGCTTATGTAAATATTTTCATCAGGGTTTTTCTGTTGTGGAGAATTTTGCTAATTACCCTGACTCTGGGTGTGGGAAGAAAATCTAGATTTTTATAATACAGAAATGTAACTTTCCTTATATGTCTAGTATAAGTTTTTGAGAGTAGCGAGTATGAGTAGTAAGGATGTTGAAGAAAAATAGTTTGGTTTTTTTTTTTTTTTTTTTTTTTTTTTGTGTTTTTGTTTGTTTGTTTTTGTTTTGTTTTGTTTTTTGTTTTTTTTTTTTTATGAGGCCATAGAAATTCAAATATTCTACCACTTTTACCTTTGTAGGAACCACCAAAACCTGTGCCAAACTGCTTCAAAGTTGGAATGAAACTTGAAGCTATAGACAGGAAGAACCCATACTTGATTTGTCCGGCAACCATTGGAGATGTTAAAGGGGATGAAGTTTTTGTTACGTTTGATGGCTGGAGAGGAGCATTTGACTATTGGTGCAGATGTGATTCTCGAGATATTTTCCCAGTTGGATGGTGTAGCTTGACAGGAGATGCATTACAACCACCAGGAAACAATGGTAAGATGACTAATAATATTGCTTAATTATTTTTCCCCTCAATTACAGCAGAATTTTAAAAACCCGCTGGCTGCATGCAGATAAGACTGAAGATTTGATTTGTGAGTAGCTGATGAGGATGAAATGCTGTTATGTTTTCTTTATGTAGTTTAAAGCTAATAGGACAGTTTTTGGGAAACAATTTTTGGATATTCACAGTAACTCTGGGAACATGTTTTATTTAATATTATGAGGAGGACCTTTTGATAATCTTTAATTTTTGTTTGCTTGTGAAGAGTCTTTGACTTAAGCTAGATTTGCTGTTTGTATTGTAGGTAGTTAACTACTCCAGTTTAATGATACTAATGTAATGGCTGCAGCAGCACTTTATGTTAAGCAAACTCCTAAGAAAGTAAAGTAGTGTTTGCTTCTGTGATGACTGAAGGTTTAAAACTGTATGTTGTTTCTTCTTATATACTCATGAGATTCTGTCTTGAAACTGCCTGTTCTGAATGCTTTTTCTTCCTCCTGCCTTTAAGGATGTTTGTAGATAGGATTACAGAGTCCATTTAACTAATGGCCACTGTGCTTTATAGTGTACAGCTATCTACCTTAGAAAGGATGGAAATGGAATAAAGAGGGTTATCCCTGAATGTAATCCCTCAGCTACGCTGGGGACCTCTTGTCATCTTTCTGTAGTATAAGGCTTTCCTGTCAAACCATTTGAGCTCTTCTGTCCTTGCTTCCCTCACGTCTGACAGGAAGAGGTTTTTAAAGAGGGGAACCATATTTTAATTAATTACTTCAATATTGTTGACCAGAATAATTTGTTCTCATGGTGAGCATTTTCACAGCTGGTGTTAGGTAAGGAACGAGTAGACTGATATCACAGAACTCTCAATGGAACTACCAAAGGAACAGAAACAAGAAGGCGAAAAATCAGTCATGTTTACTGCTCTCTCCATCCTCATTGATTTTCTTAATCTTTTGCCAGCCAGTCAAGAGCCATATTGAAAATCAAACTGAAATTATTTAAGATTATCCTTCCCCTCACTTGCCTGCCTATAGATACTGGCAGTGGTCATAGTACATGTAATCTGGTTTAGTCCATTTCATCAAATTTCAGCAGGGGAGCAAGTAATGTTGCTCTGACATGGCTGAACAGGGAGCTTTTGCTGGGTTTTAGGCAGAAGAGGAGAGTCTGTCATGTTTGGAAGAAGGGGCAGGCTACTCAGGAGGAGTATAAGGATTTAGTTAGGCCATGTAGAAAGAACGTTAGGGGGGCACAACCTTAGCTAGAGCTCAGCCTGGCCACCGCTGCAAGAGATAATAAAAACTGTTATTACAAATACATTAGCAACAGAAAAAGACCAAGGGAGAATCTCTATCCTTTATTGGATGCAAGGGGGAATGTTGTTACAAGGATGAGGAAAAGGCTGATGTACTGAATGCCTTCTTTGCCTCAGTCTTTAATAGTCGGTCCAGTTACCCTCATGGTATTCAGTCCCCTGAGCTGTAAGAAAGGGACAGAGATCAGAGTAATCCCCTCATAATCCACAAAATAGTAGTGAATGACCTGCTAAAGCTATTGGACACGCATAAGTCTATGGGGCCAGATGAGATCCACCCAAGAGTGCTGAGGGAGCTGGCAGAAGAACTTGCCAGACCTCTCTCCATCATTTACCATCAGTCCTGCTTAATGAGGGAGGTCCCAGATGACTGGAGACTTGCCAATGTGACTCCCATCTACAAGAAGGGCAGCACAGAGGATTCAGTGAACTACCGGCCTGTCAGCCTGACCTTGGTACCAGGGAAGTATATGGAACAGTTCATCTTGTGGGAGATCATACAGCAGAACTTGCCAGACCTCTCTCCATCATTTACCATCAGTCCTGCTTAATGAGGGAGGTCCCAGATGACTGGAGACTTGCCAATGTGACTCCCATCTACAAGAAGGGCAGCACAGAGGATTCAGTGAACTACCGGCCTGTCAGCCTGACCTTGGTACCAGGGAAGTATATGGAACAGTTCATCTTGTGGGAGATCATACAGCAGGTGTGGGACAACAGGGGGATTGGATCCAGCCAACGCAGGTTCATGAAGGGCAAGTCCTGTTTGACCAACCCGATCTCCTTCTATGATGAGATGACCCGTCTAGTGGATGAGGGAAAGGTGGTGGATGTTGTCTACCTGGACTTCAGTAAGGCATTTGGCATTGTTTCCCACAGCATTCCGCTGGAGAAGCTGGCAGCTCATGGCCTAGACAGGTGGACTCTTTGCTGGGTTAAAAATTGGCTGTCTGGCCGAGCCCAGAGAGTTGTGGTGAACGGATTTAAATCCAGTTGGCAACTGGTCACGAGTGATGTCCCTCAGGGCTTGGTTTTGGGACCAGTCTTGTTTAATGTCTTTATCAGTGACCTGGATGAGGGGATCAAATGCACCTTCAGTAAATTTGCAGATGACATGAAATAAGTGGGAGTGTTGATCTGCTTGAGGGTAGAAAGGCTCTGCAGAGGGATCTGGACAGGCTGGAGCAATGGGCTGAGGTCAAGCGTATGAAGTTTAACAAGGCCAAGTTCTGGGTCCTGCACTTGGGTCACAACAACCCCAGGCAATGCTACAGGCTTGGGGTAGAGTGGCTGGAAAGCTGCCTGGCATAAAAGGACCCGAAGGTGTTGGCGGATAGCTGGCGGAACATGAGCCAGCAGTGTACCCAGGTGGCCAAGAAGGCCAGTGGCATCCTGGCCTGTATCAAAAATGGTGTGAGCAGCAGGAGTAGGGAGGTGATCGTGCCATTGTACTCAGGACTTGTGGGACAGCACCTCAAGTACTGTGTCCAGTTTTGGGCATCAAAGGATAAGAAGGACATGGAGGTGCTGGAGCGAGTCCAGAGAAGGGCAACAAGGCTGGTAAGAGGGCTGGAAAACATGCCTTATGAGGACTGGCTGAAGGAGCTGGGATTGGTTAGTTTGGAGAAGAAGAGACTGAGAGGAGACCTCATTGCTCTCTACAACTACCTAAAAGGAGGTTGTAGTGAGGCTGGTATTGGTCTCTTCTCCGAAATTACTAATGATAGGACAAGAGAAAATGGCCTCAAGTTGTGCCAGGGGAGGTTTTGATTGAATATTAGGAAGAATTTCTGTACTGAGAGACTGGTCAGGCACTGGAATGGGCTGCCTAGGGAGGTTGTGGAGTCATCATCCCTGGAGGTGTTTAAAAAAACAAGTAGATGTAGCACGTGAGGTTATGATCTAGTGGTTAGGGAAATGGTGGGAGGGAGGTTGGACTTGATGATCCCGGAGGTCCTTTCCAGCTGTAATGATTCTGTGATCCTATGTGTGTAGCTGTACTGGAATGATCTGCCAGTACAAACCTGAAATGAGAGGGCAGGGAGAGGTCAAGTCAGGACAATCTACATTCAATCAGAATTAAACTAATAGGTGCCAAGCTGACTTCAGTCTTAATGCATATGTGCTCCCAATCTGTAAAGTGTCTTTCTCAGTTTCTTCAGGAGGTTGATCTTGTCGTGAGAAGTCATGAATGACATGTGTTGTTATGGTAAGTTAGTTACATTAATTGTGGTGAAATAAAATGGCTTTATATGAATGGACTGCAGAATTTTTAGAAGATATTTTTGTGACAGTTCAGACTACCAAGTCTAATTGCATCTTCTGGACAGAAGTATTATTAAATTGTTTAGTCTACGCCATTTTCACTAGTGGAGAACCAGCAATGTTTTGACATAATGCATACAGAATTTTACTTGCCTGACTATTGCTTGATAAAGATCAAAGAGTTCTTTAATAATTAGTTAGTGAAATTGATTACATATTCCAGTTGTTCAGGTAATAAACAAAATGCATGAGTATGTTCAAATTTGCTGAAGGCTTGAAATACCCAAGTATTTTTATGGATTCTCTTGCTTTGTTATGAAAAACACTAACGCTTCAGGCATTCATAGAATTGTTTAGGTTGGAAAAGACTTTTAAGATCATCAAGTCCAACCATTAACCCAGCACTGCCAGGTCACCACTAAAGCATGTCCCTAAGCACCACGTCTACATGTTTTTCAAATACCTTCCGGGATGGTGTTGCGGTTTAGACCCAGTGAAGAGCTGAGCACCACGTGGCTGCTCACTTCATCTCGCCCCAACTACCCAAACCCTGAAGCTGGAGAAAAAGATGAAGCCCCATGAGTTGTGATAAGGATAATTTAATACAACAATGCAAAAGGAGCCATTAACAACACAGTAATGAAGCTAGGTGTGACATGACGCCAGTGCTGTAAAGCAGGGAGCGCGTTGGCGCCGAGCGGGAGCGCCACGGCCCGGACGGTGAGACCGGCCCTGCCCGCTCTGGCCAGTCTGCCGTGGGCATGACGCCAGCCTGCTGTGCAGTGACCTACTGGCTGGCCTGGCTGTGGCACCCGCCCAACTTCTGGTGAAAATTAGCCCTATCCTAGCTGAACCAGGACGAATGGGGACTCCACCACTTCCCCGGGCAGCCTGTTCCAGTGCTTTACAACCCTTTCTTACAACCATTAATAAAACCTGAAGCAAGGTTCTTACAGACTTACAGTCCAAACAAAATTGTGTTTGCTCTTTTTTTTCCCCTCTTCTGAGCATAAGGAATTTGTTCTTTCGATTTTGCTTCATGTGCTTACTTTTCATGTGCATGTTGCGTGCATTTGTCAAATTTACATAGCTAGATGAAATATTTTTTACTCTTACGTTTTGTTTTTCACTGTTATTTGCTGGCTTTTGAGCCATTAAAGAACTGTAATGATAGTACTTTATTAAAATGTAAATAATAGCTTCAAGGAGAGTGTAATCAAGTAATTTTGATTCAGAAATATGATAATGTTGTCAGGGTTCTTCATTAAGTCACATTAGCATTGACTACTCCTGTTAAGGATGAAAGTCTGACAGATACTGTTTTGTAGGGATTCAGATGAAATATTATAGTATAATTCTGTCCTGAACTTTTTTTCTTGCAGTTTAGTTTAGTATTTCTGCCTTGGATTACCGCAATAGAAAGTGAAAATAATTAATTGAGTGTGGCTTATATTTCAGAGTGAATATAATGAGAAGTATTCTTGATTTTTGTAACTACCTTTCCTGAAAGCATTAATATGCTTTAAATCGCTATTTAAAGGAGTGAAAAAAACAAAACAAAACAAAAAAACCAAACCCAAACAAACTCAAATTTTAGTGAACAAGCAAAACCAGTATCCTGCAATCTAAGTGTGAAAGCAATAAAGAATGCTCTAAAATTCATCCATATCTAGAACAAAAATTTCCTGCCATGACTTATGTTTTAGGGTCTAATTTGGTCTTTTGTAAGAGCGATGAATTGCAGTAAGAGTGGCAGTGTGGAATTAGGGAAGATTTTGCTTCAGCTACTGTCTTAGCCATTTAGGATGCCCATAGAGAATGTAGGATCTCTGTCATGGGAGGCTTTTAAGAACAGTTTAAACACAGGCCTATTGGACATAGGTGAATTTATTCAGACCAGATTACATTATATGTTTACTTTTTGTAGCTGTATCTTCTGTAATGCTCATTGGTTTTAGACAGATAAGCTCAGGAACTAAGATTCCGTTAATAGAAGATAAAATGGAGAAGATGGGTGACAGGTTATTTTTAACCAACTGTTTTTAGCATTCAGACCTTAGTCTTCGTGTTGATGTTTTGTCTTTGGCCTTTATCAGGCAATGTGACTGAAGTGGATCTGGCTGGTTGTCAGAGTATGTGTACAGTGGTATGAAATGTAGCATTCAATATTTATACTGGCAGAAGCTGTGCTTAGCTAATATTGTAGTTTGTTTCCTTAGAAATATCTCCGTAGTACTAATTTATGTTATGTATTGTTTGACAGCAGTGCTTGATGTTGTCTTGGCCTGCTGACCCAAGGTTAATATTTTAAGGATGCGTTAGGTTGTTTTCTCTGTGATTCTTGGTCACTTAAGTGCTTTTAGAGACTTGTCACTCAGCAACATTGTTGTGCACCTTAGCTGGTGAAAGAAGTTGGCATGATAATGTCTATGCTGGATCAGTCTGAAGGACCATCTTCTCTGGCAGGCTTTCTTCAGTGGTGTCTGAAAGCAGATGTCTGAAAAAAAGTATAAGCATGTAGGAGAGAGGTTTGCAAAAGTATCCCTAATATCTGACTGACTACAACCTAGCACTTCCCAAGCCTACAATAATGCTTTTATGCCAAGTGCCTCCTGGAGGAACTTGATCTGTGTTAATCAGTTGTGTTTTGGAGCCACCTGAACTTTTAGCACCTGCAGTATCCTCTAGTAAGGAGTTCTGTACTTGAGTATATGTTGTGTGGAAAAGGAAAGATATCCTTTTTCTTGCTGGTTGCTTCATTTGTTCTCATCTTCTTGTACTGAAATAGCTTTTTGTTCTTCCAGTAGTTGGACAGGGAGAGGAAGTAAACAGCCATCTCTAATTATCTTCTTCATATCCATTCTGCTTTTGTAGACCTATATTCTAGCTTCCCTCAGCTATCTTTATAACAGATTTGTAAAGCTCTGTTTTGTTTAATTTTTCATGGTTACGGGATAATTTTTTTCCCTCTAATTGCCTTTGTTCTTTTGTACTGTTTCCATCTCAGCAATGGCATTTTTGAGCCACTGGAATCAGAAGTGCTTAAGGTTTTTGAGACCTAACTGTATGGTGGTCACTTCTGTTTTGTTTTCTACTCCTTCTGTAATATCCTCCTATAACTATTCATAAATTGAAATTTGGTATTTTCAGACTGCCAAGCAGAACAATGAACTAGTACTGTCATAGAAATATTTATTTTAATTTTAAAACATCATATTTATATACATCAGCTAATAGGCCATCATCAATCACAGAAGCTGGGTTATTTTGAAATTATTGTAATTGAATTGCATCTGTTACTTCCTCTGCTGAGCAACTGCTCAGCTTTAGAAGATCTTTTTATATATCTTTACTAACTCA
>NW_008631103.1:0-26991 GCF_000691845.1 Merops nubicus | reverse complement strand
TTCAGCAGTTGCTGCCGTTTTGTGCTTTACTCTTGTCCTTGGTCATATGTGAATGGAACGGCACAAGCCCAAGCAGAGATCTCATCAGGATTTCTCTAGAGTCCTTTCTTGACTGTGGAAACGTCTGTTTTTTCTTGGCCACGGTTTGGTGTTTTCTAAGAAATTCTTTGGAAGGATCATGAGGATCTTTCTTCAAATCCATTGCTCGCTAAGGATTGTTTTAAGAGACTGTGTTGTGAGATCTTGTCAAGTGCAAATCCACAGACTACATCAATTGATTTTCCATTGTCTGCTTGCTTACTGACTCTTTAAAAACCCCCTAGTGATAGATTTGTGAGATGTGACTTATCCCAACACATTTATCTTGGGGTTTACTACCTCTGTTCTGTACAACAGTTTTTGGCTATCTGGCCAGTACAGACCTCAGGTGTCCTGTGCATACGTTGCTGGCTAGAGTGTTGGCATCGCATTAAGCACCTTTTTAAGGCTCTGAACTTGAGGCAGTTTTAAGGGCAAACTTGCACAGCACTATCAATCAGTTAGACATTTCATCATTTAATCTACCCATTTCCTTAAAACTCCTAAATGCTGTGTGACCTGCCAACTCTATACTGCTTGTTTTGTCTCTGTTTCCTGACCTCTACTGCTGGTACTTCATGTTAGGAAACTTGTTTCAAATCCCTGTGAAGGGGGTTTCTCTTACGGGAACTGGTGTGATGAGCTTCTCTGGACTGAGTATGAAATCAAAGAAACAAGTCTGAATGTTTTTTTAGTATTATCTTCTATGTTTGCTCATTCTGAAATTTGATCTTCTGTTTGGTCCATATAGTTTCTGCTTTTGACATGCTTTAAGGGCTTCTTCAGTCTGGTATCTTGTGGACGTTCTTCTATTAGCTCTTCTTCTAGGCCAGACGTTTTCTGTTTAACCACCATAGACTGTAGTTTTTATTTTACTCAACTGAATAATAGAAAGCTGTTATTCTGTCTAAGAATATTCTTGTATTGTACTATAGCTAGTTGTATCTGAGGCTTATGATTGAAGTAGATGGCAGATGACTGGAGATTATCAGAGCAGTTTCCTTTTTTCTATATAAATTAATTTTACTGTTTAGTCATTACATGTAAATGGCAGTTACTTAGGCAACCCACCTTTTTATTGATAATAGAAATAAAACCTTTTCCATAGAAGAGAGAAAACAAAAGAACGACTGGGGACAAGTCATGTGGGAACTAAGTAGTTTCACCTGCAAAGACTGATTTCAGTACGAAGTAGTACCTATCATTTAGATGTGAACAGCATCTGAAGAGGGATCAGTTTCTATATAACCCTGATCCCTACAGTCTTATGAATCTAGATCTTTGATGGTTAAAGGCGATGCAAGAACTCATGAAGGAGCAACTGCTCTCTGGGCTGTACAGGAAATATTTGGGTGACTGGAGTAATGATGATGTAATCTAAATTAAAAACAATGATACACTGGAGCGTTTATCCTTAGTTGCCTTCCTTCCCCTTCCTTTCTCCTCTTCTGTCTCCCCTCCTTCCACATTTTGTGTCCCCTCATTGCCTTTCTCCCAATTCAGTGCATTTATTGTCAGCAAAAGCAATCTTCTTTCATTACGCTAATCAAATTGTGATGTTAAAGGTCTCCTTCAAAAGCTGTCTGCAGCAATAAGAGTGGTACAGGCTCAAGCAGAGATCAAAAAGTATCTTATTTGTCTGTTTTGTAATTTTTTAGTGTAGTTTTATTTAATTTTCAGATGTGTTCTCAGTCCTTACTTTGTGCAAATTTTTCCAAGCTAGCTACTGAAGATACACTTCTGTGTTACTGATAATGAAATTATCTCAAAGTAGCTGTGCTGTATTTTCAGCTGAGTTGTACACAAGTGTGCAACATCAATATAAACTTTATGACTCTATATATTTGCAGGTGAAACTAAAGAAGTGTTGAAACTTTAGACAGAGTTGCAGTTAGATCTGTGAGAAGACTTTGCATTTTTTAAAGTAGCCAAAAAAAACCTCAGATAAACACAGTAATTCTTGAGATTCATTAAAGAAAAAAACAAGTGCTGAAATGGTACAATTTCATACTGCTGGAGGTTTCGTTTTTCTCTCAGTGCAGCCAGTTTCTTTTCACAAGCAGATCACAGTAGTTAAATCAAGCACATACAGTAAGCAGATTTAGGCTATCTTCAGAATTGTACTTGAAAAACTCCTCAGTGCTTCAGGGTAAAATCTGATTTGCCACATTCTCTCACATGTTAAGATTTCTTTCTTTGGTATTAATATTTATTGGCATCTTGCAGTAAGACCTGGATGGTGCTGCTACAGGGCAGTAATCACTTAAGAAAAAACAAAGGTTTTACCTTTCCCGAAGTTGTGACCTTACTGTAAGTCTGGTTTCCTCACCATTTTACCATGTTTATTTATAAGGTAGTTGTAATTTTCTTTTAAATTTGAGGTAGTCCAAAACAATATTTTTGACTGTTAAATGGAAAAGATATTTTTTATTTGTTCTTGTTCAGGTCTTGTGGATACTAATGTCATCAGTGGTTGTGTTGCCCAACTAGTGGGTGGGACTGAGTGGATTTTTTCCACATCTGTGTGTGTACATATAAACTCTGTTAAGAATATCAGTGCTGTCATTCAGATACTGAGACAAAACAAACTGTGGCATTGCACTAACCACACTTTGCATTTCTTTTTTCTTCCCTTGAAGCTTGTTGCATTTTATTGTTTTATTTTGAGCCTACCTTTCATCCTATTGATTCTATTTGAGGGAAAATAATGGCAAAACCTGTGTAGAACCAGTAGTGATGGAGTGAAGATTCAAGATGTTAAAACTTATTTGATGTGTAGAGCTAGGCTTTGCCAGGATTATTGACAGATTCATCATCAGCACACCTAAACTGTCTTCAGTTGACTGAGATTTGTGCTGCTTTGATGGTTTGTCAGCTATGTACTTGCTCTCTTCCTTTTCAACTGATAAAAAAAAATGCAGTTTATTTTTTTGTGTGCTAGTGTGGTTGCAATGACAACGCTTTATTGAAAGCTGAGACTAGCAGCTGGCCTTTCACAGTTCTCGGTTTCTGGAGGTTAACTGGAGAGATCTATCCACTAGTTTTCCTTCTGTTTTTCTTGTACCCCCCAACTCCTGAATAACCCCTGCCCTCGCTGAGCTATTAAAAGTTGTTTTTTTCAAAAGTGATGTGTGTTATTTTGGGAAGCAATGGATTTTGATGGAGCTTAATGAGTATTTTCACAGATCTGTTCCGTAGGTGCTGGCTTGCCTAGCTCTTGAAAATGTGGGAGGCTGGAGGTGTAGGTGAGGGACCAAAGGTGCTACAATGCTGCCTGGGGAGGTCACTAGGAAAGAAATGCTTTCCTTTCTTATGGTTTTTTCTTGTGTTGTTTGGAGCCTTCCATTTCATCTTTCAGGGCTCTAAAAGTAAGGTTAGGATTTTTCACAGAAGATATCAAGAAGCTTTTTTTTTTTTTTTCTCTTTTCTTTAGTTCTACTGTAGCAGAAAGTAAAATTGAGAAAGAAGACATTTACAGGCTATAATGTCCATGTTTTGCCAAGGTGAATGTTGAAATTTGCAAGTACAGTGTTGCTTTTAGATAGCAAAATGATGACTTCTGATCAATTTTTGTATCATATCAACGTATCAATTTTTGCAGTTACCTCTTAACCAGAAGTAATACAAACAGGTAGAAAGGGGTGGCATGTATTACAGATACTTATGCTTTTGTATGGCTCTCTGGTTCAGTTGAGACATAAGGGCATAAATTTTTATAGCCCTTGGCAGTAAGCTGTTCTGAAAAATTTCTAATCTTTTCCACCTCCTTTGCCAGTTGTCAAAACTATCATGATAATAACTTATTGTATTAGAGAAGGTTAATTTTATAGTTAAAATCCTGGGCTAGAACTCAGGAGGCATGTTTCCATTACTACTTCTGTGGAATGCTCACATGGATTTAGAGTAAGTTGCTAAATCTCTTTGCATCATTTTTTTTATCTACAGATGAGAGAAGGGCCAGATTTTTATATTCTCAGAAGAACATTTGGCTTGTGTCTCAGTGAGAGCATAGGAACAATAACACAATACAAATAGAATTGCTTCTGTCTTGAAAGAAATTCTGTTTTAAACACTGAATTACTGTTTTTACTGTCCTAATTGGCAAGGTGTTCACAATGCTGTGTACACAGAATGTACAGTAAAATGGGCCTCTACCTTGCTTCATGTAATTTCACTTCAGCTTTTGCAAGTCTTTTCTTGTAATTGCTGCTCTGTGACACTAACTGCATGGTAGATTTCTAGTGTTTAAATATTGCAGATCTGAACCTTTTTGTATCCTCGCTTGCCGTATAAATGTGGAGTGAAACCGTCACTGTGGATTATTTGAGGGAATTTTACTAATGAGAATTGCATGAGAATTAAGGCTTCTGAGCTGTCATCTGTCCCATCCCCTTCCCAAGTGCTGGAGGCTACAGGAGCTTCACATTTTGCCGTTGTTTTAAATATCTGACCTATGCTGGCAAGCGATCTTGGGGATAATGTTCTAGGGTCAAATTTTGTAGTCCTTCACGTGTTTGGGCAGTTTTTCTGCTTCTACAAGCAGCATTTGGTCCTCATGTAAAATCTAATCTTTCATGTCCTTCTCATGCAAATGAGCTCAGTTGACTCCAGTGGATCTGCTTTTGCGAATAAGGACTGAGTTGTGGCAGTGCATCTTTAGGCTGTGAGTTCCAAGCTACTGGATTTGGGGTTTCTCTTACATATGTTGAATACAAAGTTCATAGGTGCTGGGATTCTCACAGGACAATCGGGGGGAAAAAAATGAGAATGTTGTGAATGAACAGTAATTGAAAGTGTGAAAGCTGTTTGTGTGTTGCATGAAGGTGGTCACCTATAGCCCTCACTAACACGATGGTGTAACTAGAGCTCTGTGAACTTTGAAAACACTGTTTAGTTGCTGACATTACGGTGGTAAAGTATGTTTAGCATGATCTCTGCTCCTTGGTTATTAAGGACACTGGTACAGTTTTTGGGTGTGAATAAGAGACTTGGGAAAGAATGCCTTGCAGTGCATCCCACTCCTGAAACTGGAGCAGTGGATATTTGTGTAGAAGAGCAACAGACACAAATGCTTGGTTTGGTTTGTGCAAATGAGAAGGCCTTTGTGATGCAAAGCAGCATCCTGAGAAGGCAAATGTGCTTTCTGGTTGTAAATATCCCAGCTAAATACTGCAGTAATTGCAAGCAGAGCTTGGCATTTTTCCTCTCTATTCTCTTCATCGTTATATTTTAACAAGTTCTCATGAGACTATTAAAACGTCTCAGTTTTTGGAACATGTGGCCTAGTGGGGATAACTCTGCCTACAGAGGCAGTGGGTTGGCAGCTCGATTTTGCATGTCCTTTCATTTCCCTCCAGATCCTGTGACCCAGTGTAACCTCTCGTCTCCCTCTGAAGGCCGGGGTGAAGGAAGTATGAGCAGGTGACTGATGATCACTGTCAGTACAGCCTGCAGACAATATGGGAATTACTTTAGCAGTCTCCCACTCCTTGCGCTCCCCCCATCCTCTCTTAAACCAACAAATGCAAATAGCAGCCTCCTCATTTGCTGCTATCTCTGGGAGGCTGCCTAGGCAGCATGGGCTTTGTTGCAGTCTTGCCTATTGAAAACAGCAGCTCCAGCCCTAGGCAGAAGGAAAGATACCAAATGGGACCTGACCCCCCCTTAATGGTTAAGGCTGCTAATATTTGGTCCTCTGGTGTATAAAGGTAGGAAGCTGTTGAGATGAGGGTACTTGATGTGTGCAGTTCAAGAGCGCAGCCTGGAGCGGCTGGAGCTGTTTCTGTTGTAGCTCTTTGTTTGGTAAATGCCCTTCTGGAAGGGAGTAGGGGTTCCCCAGCGTCCCGGAGCTCATACCTGTGCTCCCTGAACTTGTTGACGTTACAATTGGATGTGTATTTAACCTTAGCTGTGTCTTGCCTCTGTGAGAACAGAAATGCATTTGCTAGATTGCAGCATACGTCAAGGCACAAAGAATTTGTAAAACATTTCTTCATGAGGTCATGATTGTTTTGTTAAAGACGTAGCTGTGTGGCATAAATAAATAAAAATAGCCTAATTTTACATTGATGTAAGCATAATACAGGATGCAATATGTAGTACTGTATTGTACAGCATACAGTTGATATTGTTTTGCTTTCCAAATGTACAGCTTAAGTCGTCATTAAGCAATTCAGAGACGTAAGAGTAATGCTATGCCACATTTACTTAAAATTATGTTCATCTTATTTTAAGCTGCTATTGCATATGAAAATAAGTTTTGGCATGCATAAATAGAAGGAATATGATTGCTTCGCACATCCAGAAGGTGGTCCTTCTCAGATACCTAGGGATATCATGTCTGTATTTGATGTATTAGGATTGCAACCAGCCATAATGAAGAGATTTCTTCTGAACTGCCATTTAGGAATATTAGATTAGTAACCAAATCAGACAAATAGCAATGTATATAAATGCTCCTACAGCTTTAAAAATGTGTGTCAGTAGTGCTTGTATTTTATCAGAAGTCTGTTGGCAGTGTGTGCTTCATCTTACTGTGACATTTTCTTTATTGCAAATACTTAATAATGGTTAACTCCTGAATAAAAATTCAGAGTTAAAGTAACAGTTGCAAGTCTAGGTGCTAGGCTGTTAAGTTGAGTATCACTGGTAGAGCTAAACTTTAAAGCTGTTACTCGATCTTTAGGTATGTTCGTTTCTAAAGATCTCATGTCAAATATATCTTTTGAGTTTTATTTCGTGTTTTATTTGCTTACCAGAGAACCTCAACATACCAATGTTTTGTGAATTGGAATATTTCATCTAAAAATCCAGGAAATTAACTACTAGAAACCCTCTATGCTGCACTTGGAGTCAGCAGTAGCACTTTGGATGAAGCATTGGTGACTGGCACAGTCAAAGCCCACTTGAACTCAAACTTGCAATACCTCTAAGTTGTGCCACATCAAGTTCATAGCATTTAAAGTTAAGGTTAATCACAAGAGTTGCATCATCAGTGAGATGCAAAAGGCTGTGGTAGGGAGAATGTGATGCTAGAAAGCTATCTAATTTTACTGTAAAGGCTTCAAATGATTTCAAACATGTTGTGGGTTCCTTTCCCCTACCTCTTGAAACAAGTGTGGTCTAATGTCATACAAATCTCTGCTTTTCATCTGCTACCTCTTCTGCAATTTATGCATCCATCTGCCTGCCAGCAATCAGGCCAGCAAACGAAAATATTTGTTGGAGTTTTGGATTTAGTAATTTCTTTTTGCTGGTTGCAGATGCTGCTGTAGCGTGGTGCAGTACCTCTCTTCACTGAGGATACATCCTTATCTATAGGTTTTGCATGGCATCCTTCTGGTGTTTTAATCCGTTCATTGCTAAGGGAATTGTTAAAATAAAATCATCGTTATTGCTTCAGAGAAGAGCGAGTTGGGTGGAAAAGGTGGCTAACTAAGAAGTTTCATTCAATGAAATCTGATTACATCTTGCAGCTTCACACCAGATTATGCTATCAGTCAGATCATACACACGTTAGATCAATTTTCTATTGGGATGGGAGATTCAACAGAGAACCATGTCAGCGTTAAAAATTGTAGTTTGTGTTTCATTTTTGGAAGTCGTTCTTCCAAATAAAATTTTAAGTCTGGATGGCTCCAGGTAGAAAAGAAATCTGAGTATAGTAATGTGAACTTAACTTTCTAAACTGGCATCTCAGACAAATGCTCATGAATTATACTTTGCCTATCATCAGTTTCTCCTCTTCAGTGGGGTGATTTTCTTTGCTGCTCAAAATCAGTTTGTAGCTCCCAAGAAGTAGTTGGCATATCTTGTAATTGTGGAAACTGCTCTTCAAGGAGAGTGGATGTATTTTGGGCAGTATAATTTGTGAAGCGTTTTGAAGGCCTTCTTGATGAATGGCACTTTATAAATATCGTAAATAAATTATGGGAAGCATTTTTAAGGTGAGTGGATTAATTATTTTTTCTATTTTTATTTGTATGTTTTCTCTTAGGAAAGTCCCTCTGCAAGAATGAGTACGAGAAATTATCTCTTTGGCTTTAATGAAGTTATATAGTTTCATGCCAACCACTTGAGTTCAAAATATCCAAGTATATTTCTTTTACAATGTAAATTGTGCACTACATTTTAAATTTTTTTTTAAGCCTTTGTTAGAGAAGTTACTTTCCATCGTTCATTTTGAGGTTTTTTTTCCCCCCCTACCCTTTTGTTTTTGTTTTTCCTCAGTTTCCATTACAAAGAGCAGTGCAAAAATCCAATCTTCCCCTTCCAAAGTGACCCGGCGTTCAATGCAGTCTCCACAGAAACCTGCTCCAGTACCACCGCAGCGGGGCAGGAAACCAGGTCGGGGCAAACCCCCTGTACAGTCTGCAGTTCCCAAGAAGGGCAGGTCTCCTAAAAATATTCCCCTGACAAAAAGCACCTCTCATACTGAAAATCTTAAAACAAGGAAAAAAAGTTTAAAACCTGGAAAAAAGGTTAGTCCTCGTCTACTACTTTACTTTATATTGCAAAATTTTGTAGTGAGATTTTCTGAATTATTTAATTTTGTGTCTTCAGCCTTCAGGGCTTTACTGTTTTCATCAATTGATTACAAGAAAAGGTCTAGAATAGGGATTCTGGAATATTTCAGTATAAACTTCTGTGGATTATTTTATTCCAGAACAAGACTACTAATTTACTTATGGGTGAGTTGTTGGTGTTGAAAAATACTATTCTAGAATAGCGTTTTCCAGTAACATGACAAGAACCAGGGAAGCCTTTAGGCTTTTTAGTCTGGGTGGGTTATTTTGTTACTGAACCATATGTATAGTTTGCATAATTTTTATCAGTATAAAATTTTTTTGGTTTGTGTTTAGAAACAGATGATTAGGAACAGTGAGGACTTTGTTGCAGAATTTAGGCATCTTAGGCATACAGCTGAATTTGCAAAATGAATCTCCCTAATCCTGGAGGCAGCATGAGGCAGGAAGCTTCTCTCCAGGCAGTACTTTTCACCAGGTGTGGGCCTAATTCTGCCCTGGTCTGGAAGACATGATGCCTTTCTTCTTTTCTCTCTGCCAAGCCAAGTCAGACCTGGAGTGCTGGCAGCTGCCTCCAGCTTCAGCTCCTCTGGAGCTCTTTGATCAGGTACAAACTGGCACTGCTGTAACCCTCCATTTCCACTCCCATGTGACACCAGCGCTGGTGGGTAAACAGTCCCAGAATGAGACAGTTCTTGGAGTTAAACTGGCAGACAACTAACCCAGCATCCATCCCTCTTGCTTCCTTCTTTGCTCGACACCAAAACACAAATACTGCAGCTGCTGTGAGGAGGAATAGGATGACAGCAGGGCAGATTTAGGGGGACTTGAATTGCTGTGGAAGTACCATCTATTTTCTGATGCTTTTTCACCCACTGCAGGCTGTCAAAGAGAAGCAGCAATCTTGCAGTGTCGTTTCCCAGACAATTTGCCTGCCCCTGTGCTCCTCCCTCTTTTCGTTAGCACAAATAAGGGAGTGGAGGGCTTTGGAGATTTTTTGTTTGTTGTGTTGTTGTTTGTTTGTTTTTTTCCTCCCCCACCCCCAAATTTCAAAAAGTTGAAATTTTGGGGGTTTTCTCCTCCATTTTGGGTCGCTGTAGGCTGTGGCATCTATTGCTAGCAATGTGTGGGAATGATGGAGTAATGGCACAGTTAGGACTTCTCCCTGATCAGCGTAAAGTCCTAGTGAAGTAACATTAGTAGAGCATACCCAGAAGGCTCTAGCACTAAACTGGAAACAGGCACTTTTTTTATTGTTGAAATGATGACCACAAGATAAGAAATTATTCTGGGGACCAGAAACTGAAAGCTGAGAGCTGTCTCCTCTGCTGCCTGCCCCTGCCAGTTGGGCATCCAAACTGGTAGGCTACTGATACAAGTGGTGTCCAGCTTTATCTCTTGCTTGGTGTGTAAAAATGCACAGACATTAAAGAGGAGAAAGATGCTCCCATCCAGACTCAGGTGGGGGATAGGGTGTTCTCCATAAGTTTAGGGGACTTTAAAGGAGAGCATTGAACACAGGACTTTTGTATCTTAAGGCTGTACTCAGGTATGGCAGGATGCACACTTTCATGTAAGAATTTTGTCCTCTTTCTCATGAAGAAGAAATTGAGAGGCTTTGTGTATCCTTTGGAATATTTGAAGGAATCTCACCCTTAGGGGGGAGGCTTCTGGGCTCTGAAAGCTGGGTGTCTGAAAGTATCTGCTTGGATCACTGCATTTGGCACCTGGTCTGTGTGAGGTACATGGGGGGATTTGCTTGGGGAATGGGGGCCACTCCTGACACTGTTGTGGTTTGAGGCTTGGAATGGGGGCGTGACCTTCCAGCAACTGGGAGGACCCCGGGTGGGTGTGAAACCATTGTATTCCCTCCCCTTCCCACACACACTCTGATAAGAGGCAGGGAGTGGTTTCTTGTTTCACTCCTGCCTTGGAGCTCGGAGAGGAAAGTTCTCCTTTCACTCCGTGGGACCCTGGAACCATTTCTGAGGGTTTTGTATATTTTATTTTTTGTATTATTCCCCTAATCTTTGTATATATTATTTTCCTTACCTCCCTTTTTCATTTTCTGTTCCTTGTTGAACAATATACTTTCATTTTTTTTTCAAAAGTGTCTCTCTCTCGCTCTCAAGGGGGGGGGAGAGGCGAGTACATAGTTCTGTTCTGTGTGGGTCCTGCCCTGAACCCCTTTTTACACGGAACCAGAACACACTCCCTGTCTTGAGGCAGTCAGTCTGAGGTACATCCATGTGCTCCTGGTTTCCTCTGTGGGACCAGGCAACTCAGAGTTCTATTTTGCAGAATCTAAGTTGGATGTATTTAATTCGGGAGTTTTACTACATTAACTTTTGCATTAAAAACTTTAAAAATTAGCTGCTTTGAGAATCCACAGAAGGTTGGCACATATTGGTTACGTGTTTAAATTGCCAAGGTGTTATAGATAAGTGCAGGCTCTTTGGACTGTTATACCTGTTAGCACAAGGGTGAGGAGAGGAAATGGATTTGTGAGCTCTCTGGACAGGCAGGCTGTAACCAGCGTGTAACCATACGACCTGTACACCTCACAATACGTACACAAATATAACGCAAGTGATACATGCCTAGAGATTTAAAAGTGCTTTTGCTTCCCCCTCTCCCAAGACCAGTCCAAAAAACCCCCCACCAGATTTCAGGCTGATTGTCCTTCAGGTGTGAGCTGGCTATCTGATAGTTCAAAACCTGTGTATTCAGGGAGATTGACCTATGCCTGATGCTCTGTAGAGTTGTTTGACTTTTTTACCCTTTCAAGTTTGTTATGCTGCAATGTTAATCACTGTGCAGGTATCAACTTTTATTATACAGCTGAGAATGTTGAGCTGTTGTGTCATCTTTCTCCTTTATTTGAAAGTTTTCTAAGCTTCTCAGTAAGTATGAGATGCATGTTGTATTTTGTTTTCTGCTTGTCTCCTCCAGTTTGTACTGTATGTTTTCACTCTGTCATAATGAAGAAGAAATCTCTTTAGATCTCTTTTCATTATTTTTAAAAGTGTGCTTTGCAGAACTATGCAAAGAATTCCTCCCAGAATTTCTGGAGGAAGTGCCTTGGTCTGAATGTGGATCACAGCCTTAAATTCGACCCCACAAGCAGAGAGTTTCTAAGTGTCAGGGTAAAGCTTGTGAAATTGGCCATGTGGTGCCAGCCTGTGAGCAATGGTCTCTGCAGGCACATGGAGCTGGCATGCCCTGCCAGCTGGCAGGGGACAGCCCCCAACACCCTGACCAAGCAGATGTGCTGAGGCCTGCTGGGAGCGTGGCTTGCCTTCTCAAACAGCATGGCTTTGGGGTCGCAGTTTGCTCCTTGTCACTTTGGATTTACAAAACGAGAACCTGTGCCGAGCAAGCCTAATGTGCTGCATTTTCAAAACTCACGCTCTTTCCTCCTTCTGAGGGAGAGGGTAGGAACTGGCTGGCTAGCCCCACTGTGCTTCTGTGTTAGCGTGGAGGGCAAATAGTTCCTCTGTCTTGCAGCTGAGTGTATTTCATTGTCACGCCGACATTTCTCTCATTTCCTCCACTTTCTCCTCAGCTCAACCACTTGTATTTTGTAGCACGATGACAGACAACTGCCCACCCCCCGCCAAGAGTCCCTGCTCCAGAGAGGCATTCAGGAATGTCAGATCAAAAGCTCAGACTTCCTCAGTGTGTTTTTATTCTCTGTATTAAGGATGGAGAGAGACCTGTCTGTCACCCAGTGTTAAGATACATAGGCAGTTCCTGCAGTACATCACTGCTCAGTTCAGTGCCTGACCTGAGCCACCTCGTCTCATTCACAATGCAATGCCAGGACTTGGCAGGCCTAGTCCTTATGATCATGGAGATTCTATCCAGTATCATATTGTCCACTAGTTTCTCCAGCCAAACCTATCTTCTCTGAACTGTAAGGGACACAGAAATTTTCTTTAAAGTGCCCTGGGTTTCAGAAGAAAGTTAATTTACTCCTTATCGGTGGGAAGAAGTTATTCGCTCCTGCTCTTAGGAAAGTGTGTATTTTGATTGCTTTCTACATCAATTTTAATATATTTTTTTTGGAAATAAGCTACTTCTAAAAGTGTAAAGAAAGAATACTGCTAAATGGAAGAGAGCTTAGCCTCCTTAGCAACTTGACTGAATTTTCACTTCACTCAAAATCAGTTTTAGCACTAAATCCTTACCACATGAGTAACCAAGTCTCTGTTCCCTTCAGCAGTGTCAAGACTTTGAGTAATCTCTTATTCCTAATTTTTTTTGGTAGGTAAGAGAATGAGAACATAGTCTGTTCTCATGCAAGACTAAATGGTGAAGGGAGATCTGATTGACTTTTCTCCAATTCATTATTGATTACCATGTATTTTCATAGCATGTCAAAGCACTTTAGAAGTGTCTTCCTTGAGCGTGTCTCTTTTCTAAACCTCAGTACAAACTGAATTACAATTAAATTCTCCCTTCCTTAGGTGGAAGGTAATGCACACTGACCAATGTCTAAAACTTTCTGCTGTGAACTCTGGTTTCTGTCATATGATGAGCTGCCAATAGGTTTGGTTTGGGAAAGGAGAAGGTTTTGTCAACCCATGTGACTGGATTATAACTACTGGCTTATTTGATATCTTGCGTAAAGTACTGATTCGTGAAAGTGTTTACATGAGAATTTCAGCTCATTTGGAACAAGCTGAGGGAAAATCTCTGTGCACTGTAAAGCTGACCCCTAAATGCCACTCCAGTTTTATATGGGAATATATACACAGCCCAACTAACTGATTTGAGTTTGGATAAACCCAGATGACTGGAAGTGTACAGACAGGAAAATAATCCAAAGCACCTCTTCTGTGCTTCCTAAGATTTAGAAGCGTCATGCATTAGTATATAAAGCTCATTCTTTTCCCACTCTCCAGATAGAGGTAGGTTCCTTTTTAAGTCGTTTGTCTTCCACTGCCTTACTTGGGTAGCTGTAAATGCAAACTGACAGTTTCTGGTCTTCCTTTCCTGGTCCTTATCTTCTCAGCTGTGAATAGTACTTTTGTAATAGGGAACTACACACATTCAGTAAGATGGTAACTGATAGGAGAAAGATTTTGCTGACTCCTTAAAAAAAATTAAACATTTTGACTTTGGGTTTTTTTCTCTAAGCAGAAAAAAATCTTGCCGGAACAACTGACTCCTGAATCTTCTCCTCATTCCTCTCCTGAGGGGGACAGTGGCACCACACAGGTACCTAAAGATGGAATTAGTTTGTCTGGAGCAGCTGCAGCAGTTATATCCACAGGTAAAAAACACAGAAAAAACACCAAACGTAATGACATTTTTAGTGTGAAATTACTTTCATTTCAAGCAAAGTAGTAGTGTCATTTTATGGAAAATGTGCTACAAATTTATTACTGTAAATCATTATCCAACTGCCTTATTTTTTAAAGCTATTTGTAGGCGCCAGTGTTACTTTGCAGAACTATTAATTTGATGCCTGCATTATAACAAGAAGTACTGGAGCACAGGGGCTTTTGATGTATCTGCTAGTTCTGGCAGTTTGCTCCTGTCTAAAGAAGGAAACTGTAGAGTTATTTTATGTCTGCCCCACCCCTTGATGTATGAAATGAGAATAGCTGTAGCAAAAACCCCATATGATATTCTGATATCATGCAGCCTGTACTGTAATATAAAAAAAGGAAGATTTCATCTCTGTATAGCCTTACATTAAAAGGAACAGCTCAGGCTGTTTAAACCAATTACAGGCAATCAGAGGAAATACATTCCTTCTTTCTCTTATGTTTGCTTGTTTCTGAAATCTAATGAAATGTATCTTTAAAAGGGTTGGCCAAAGAGAAATAAGCTAGTTGATGAATTAACTAATTCAGGAACTTGTAACCCTATAGTGGAACAATTTGTATGTTGTCAACTGAAATCTCAGAATTTTCTAAACTCTGTAAGTTATCATCATTTTATTTGGGGTGCTTTTTTACATTCAAAAACTGGTCTTACAAAAGAATTTGTCAGTCTAACTCCCAGCTTCATTCATGGATGAGGGGGAAAATATGCATGTGTTTCCTAGGAAAAGAAAGCTTTCAGGAGGCAGTTGTTGTTGAGCCCAGACAGAAGATGCTATGAAAACGGTTTGTCTGATTTGTGTCTTTGGTTATTTGTACAAACAGGTTTCCTTCAGTTTGCAGACATCAGAGAATTGAACAGATATGCATGAAGACATAAGATCATTAAAACATTTAAAGAAATACTTACTTAATTTTTACAAATCCAGAGTTTTAACTAAGCCCAAATAATTCTACAGTTCAGAAATATGGCAGTCTTTTTTATAACAGAATACTTAGATTGTCTGCTTAATCACCACAGAGACACATTTTTTCATTAAGCTGTAATAATGTCTTGGGTGCATTCCTGGCCATATGACAGCTAAGGCCAAAAAGAAAAAAATAATCTCCTGTTACGGCTTTTCCCCATGTTTTCCTGCCTTGCTGTTCCTTTTGAAAGAGTTTTACATAGTCTTTATAAAAACGTAATTGCAAAAGTCCTGTTTAATTGGTTTGTGCTAAGCTTTAAGCCACCTTACAGTGTTTCTAAAGTATGTTTATTTTCTTTAGCAAAGAAGGCCAGGTTGTAATGTGGAAACCCTACAGGAGTGGTTCTGGGCTGCTGAAGGTACAGACCTTCAGTAGCCGTTGTACATGCACATGTTAATGCTCTGTGGGTGCTTCAGAATGAGCATCAGTGGTAGGTACATACCACAGGGTTGTCTTTGTTGCAGCTTCTCAAACAGGAGAAAAATAAGGGCAGTGACTTGGTATGGACAGCTTTTTAGAATCATGTCTTTGTAGTTTAGAGTACCTACCTTACTTTATTGGAACTAGTGTCTGAGCAGAGAACAGTCAAAATAACAGATAAGCACAGATTATGACAGCTTTGTTGTGTTAGTGGGCTAGAGAAGGGCTTTAGAGACCAGAAAGAAGTGGGTTTAGGGCCCAGGCAGGAGAACCTCAACAGAAAACAGAGAGAGCGCTTTCTGCCTTGTCCAAAGGTGTGTATACATGCTCAGCACTAAATATGGCTTGTTCTTTTTCAGTGTGTGTTTATGTCAACAAGCATGGAAATTCTGGGCCTCACCTGGATAAGAAGAAGGTTCAGCAGCTTCCAGATCACTTTGGACCAGGTCCTGTCAATGTGGTACTTCAGCAGGCTGTACAGGCTTGTGTGGATTGTGCCTATCAATCTAAAACAGTCTTTGGATTTCTGAAATCTGGCCATCATGGAGGAGAAGTGATAACTGGTATGTGAAGATGCTTTGTTTCTTCTGTTTCTTCACTTGGTTACAAACTTGAGGTAGGGCAGAAGAACTGAAGTAGCTGCAGTGAGTTTATATCACTTTTGTAACTATCTAAGCCCACTCAAGAACATGTATTTGTGAACTCTTTTAGTAACAGAGTACTGGTGGTGTGTGATTTATCTTGTTCTAGGTCCAATTCTTTAAATTAGAATTTAGCAATACCAGTGTTAGATTACACACACAGAGTAGAGATAGATTCTTAGACTAAATAGAGCTCATGCACCTCAATTAGCAGCTGTAGCCAAACATTTATCAAGTAAACTCAGTACAAGTGAAATATCAGCTTTATTAATTCAAGTCACTCACATAATCCTATCTGTGCATAGTATTTGTGTTCTTTATGCCTTAACGGAGTGAAAAGTTTCAAACTAATCTGTTTAGCTCCCAAGCAAGTGATTCCACATGTTAAAGTTGCTGCTTTTTTCCTTTCCCCGTTCCCCAGAACTGTGGCAGTGTTTCAGGTCAGTGTTCATCCACCTATGTCCCCTATTATGGAATAGGTTTATTTCTGCTACATATTAATAGCAAGTCTACAGATAAATTATGTCTATATATCAAAGTGAATAGCTGCTGCTTGACAATTTTTTTCCTTCTAGGCTGGGAAATATTCTATATTGCAGTTAGCACATCAATTCATAATTCCATCACTGGCGGTAAAAAGACTTTGCGTTACTTTAATCTCCTTACATTAACACTAGATGTGAAAGGTGATTAGTGGAATACAGGTTCAATTAAATCCTCATAAAGATGTTGCTGCCTAACAACATTTTAAAAGCAGTGTTTTGACCTGCATAGAGCAGAACTACAGGAAGCCTTGCTTGTGCATGCCCGTGAATTTGTTCATAAAGTGGATGCTGCTTCTCTGCCGTGTGGTAGAAGTTTAATGGCATTGTATAAGTGTGGTTTTGAAACATGTATTGCTTTATTTTTGCAAGACATATGGAAGCTTATTACATTATTAATTCCTTGCTGTAGCTACTTCAGACAAGTCAATTTTCTTGAACAAAATGCAGAGGTGTGGATTGCCAGTATTCTGTTTGTGATGGTTTATCACGAAGGACTAAACTGTAGGCCAGAGGTATATCTGGGCTGTGACCGAGTTGTTGAAAATAGTTATTTCACAGAAGGGACAGAACTGTCAATCTTTATGTAGTTGTGTTTTGTTTACATTCAAAAATCCTGTACAAAGAGGAATTACAGTTCTGCACCTGGCTTCACCCTAAGGCCTGGATTCAGAGAAACCAGCTCTGTACTCCTGGAACTGAGGAAAGTGGCGAGGTGGACTGCTCCTGAAGCAGAGTCCTTGGCCCAGATGACAGAGCTACAAGACCCCCTGTGGGTTTCCAATGTCCTTGAGCTCCTCCCTTCTCATCAGCTTGCCAGACAGGTTGTTGAGAAGTGGGTGAACAAACACTACCTGTCATTTTATCAAAAATTTCTATGTAATGTATTTTGAGAAGCACAAAATGTGACTTAGCTTAATGTAGCACAGCCTACTGTGCATGAAGAACAGGAAAAATACAGTAGAAAAAAAATGAGGAATTACAGAATGAAAATGTGAGAGTTTTCTTGCAGAGTTTTTGTTTGAAAGTGTTTTTGGAGTGTGTTTTGATGTTCGGGGTTTTGTTTTGCAGAAAAAAAGTGCTGCAGCAGGAAATAAGCAAAAAAATCTAAAATCTTTTGTGGAGTAATACTTTTATAATGAGTATTATTCCTACTGTAGGAGGAAACTGTATGATGATGAGGACGTGGATAAAATAATCTTGCTAGAATACACGTGAATAATGAGTGGGTTCTTTTGGTTCAGCTGCCAAAGAAAATAATTGTTTTGAATAGAATAGAATTCAGGATTTTTCCGTCTTTCCTTGCTCAAACAAAAGCACAAACCATTTTATTTTTGCTTGATGCATAAGGTTTCAATTCAGGCAAATATAACTGCAAGGAAATTAAAGGCTTGATTAGCAAGCCCTCTAATGGCGGCGGTGGTGGTGGTGTCAGCCCCTTTTTTCTCCTTGTAGTGCAGAGGCTGTGGCGTTTGGTAGGATGGAATAGACTGAGGCTCAGATAAAGCTTCTCAAGCAGAGAATTAAAATCAGGCTCTTGGGTGAGTTTCTTCACTATCAGACAAACACATTTCTGTGATAGTTTAGCTCTTAGCCTTTCTCCTGGCTTGGATCTGGTGTTTAAAACAGACAATGGAGGGTGAAGAAATGAGAATGACTCTTCATCCTGGGGGCTGGGACTGCATGTGCAAGCTCCAATCCCTGTTTATTTGTCATTAAAGATTGAGGTTGTTGCACCTCAGAAGTACTCCTTTTTATTTTTTTCCCGTAGTATTTATCTGGGAAGTAAGAGTCTTATGTTGTCTGCAAGCAGAGCGGATAGTTGAGCCTGTGGGTCTGGATCCCATACCCTTGATTGGAGTTCATATGGTTGCCCCCAGATATTCAGAGTGCCAAGGAGCTGTGTTTGCACTGAATCTTTATTTGTGGATTTTTCCCATGGTATGTTTTGCTGGGGCAGTCATGTTGCCTTAGCTGTTTCTTGATTTAACCTCAAGACAACTCGAAGATAATATTGTTCTTTTCAATACTGCTTTTCAAAATGAGAAATTAAGGCATGAAGAATAAGCAATTTCCCCAAGGTCATATAAGAAGATCCATAAGACTATTATAAAGCATTTTAAATTTTTGCCATAGCTGACTACTACCTTGCAGTAAATTTGTCAGGAGATCAGGCTGTGCTGATTCTCACAGCCCATTTACTCTCCAAAACTGGTTGAGTTCCAAGCAAAAATTTGCCTTTGGAGACTCCAGCCCCTCTAAACAGCAGGAGGTAGAGGACCGTGTGTCTGGGCCATAAGTGGGACTGTGAATCATTAGGATTTCATTTGAACGTTGGAGCCTGGAAAAAAACGAATGGGCCATGGAAACACATCGGTCCAGACTTTGTCCCTGCAGTGCTGACTCTTAAACTTTAAGCACTTGTATTAGGTTAGTCTGTCGTGAAAGCAGATGAGAGAGGTAGCACATTGTTGATGCTAGCTGGTTAACTTGCATTAGCTCTAATCAGAAGCTTCCTTACATCAACACTGTAAGTAATTGACACTTCTGATTTCCTAAGGAAAATATGGAGATAAAATATGCTAAACTTGGGCATTTTCTTTGGTTTTGTGTATATTATCTGTGTCTTTTTTTTTTTAACACAATATGGAGATGTTCCTTAATTCAGATCTGTGAATACAGGCTTTCTTGTAATTTCTGTTTCTTTTTTTTTATTTAATGCATCTGCTACCAACAAAATGTGATCCTTTAGAGCTCTACTTATTTTGAAATTTGTTTTAACAACAGAAAGCTGCTTGACAGGCTGAAAACCAAAAAGATAAACTGATGCATAAACTTGGTGTTTATGCTGTTTCTTTCTTAAGTTACAAGTTTGTTCCTGTTTTGCTGTCATGTCTTTCTAATCAGAAGTAACTGGAAGTTTCAGCTGATGTAATGGTAATTATTTGTCCATATACTAGTAGTACTGAATCTTTTCAAAATCTTACTGATTTGCACAGGAAAGCTGCAACACTCTGTTTAGGGGCAAGGAAGGAGGTCAAAAGTAAAAGACATAGGCACATGTCTGGACTCTTTGTAATCACTCAGTTTAAAAGACACCAGATCCATTTGTGGCTGTTGTGGTGTCTCTGCCACCTAGTTCCTGATGAAATAAATGGGAGCTTGACCACAGTAGTGTTGACAGCAGGATAGATTTCTTTAGTGATAAAATAGCAAATGGCAAAAAACCCAGTTTCTGTAGTCAGAATTGCAACAGCAGTGGATGTCAGCACATTACCACAAGTATGCTCAGTTCAGTTAGAAACTGAGGGAAACAAAAAACCTTAAAGTTGTTTACTCCACTTTTTTTTTTAGGTTCATTGTTTTTTGTTTTGTTTTGTTTTTTTTGGTTAAGTACAATAAAGGGTCTCTTCTGTGTTATCACTCCTGCAAGCAGGTGGTGGGAAGCCTGCTGTTTTACAAGCAAACAACAGAAATAACACGTAAGATTTTGGAGATGAGGGAATAGTTGTAAGTTTTGTTATACTGGTGTGAAACAAAATTATTTTATTCAAATCAGTTCCCATAGAGAAATTTAAACTGGCTTGGACCCAATGGAAGATAAAATCAGTCCTTTGGATGTAAATCTGTTAAACTAGTAGAATGATTGTTTACTCCTCTCATGTCTTGTGTGGTTTAAATCAAATCGAGGTGTCTTCTCCTTCAGGTTAATGATGGTGTTTTACTATACTTCATGATGCTTGGGGAGCGTTTGACATCATCTTCTTATTCACAGCTTCCTTTGATGGGGAAAAGCATGCCATCAATCTTCCTTCTGTAAACAGCGCGTCGTTCGTCCTGCGCTTCTTGGAGAAACTCTGCCACAGCCTGCAGTGTGATAATCTCTTCAGTAGCCAACCTTTCAGCCCTTACATGGGGTGTGCACATAGTCCTATGGAGTATGACAGGAACAAACCAGGTACTGTTAACTGTTACTTTCAGCTGCTGATATTTTTGAGAAGTGTGGTGACTTTTTCTTCTTTCTGTGACATGAATTGATCGAAATGAATACACTTAAGTTCCTAGTGAATGGGTTGCAGTGTGGTGGTGCTTTGACAGGATGGGGATAGCTCATACCACATGTGCAGAAATCCTTTTGTTCAGCAAACTCCTCCTTGTAGCAGGTTCAGGAAACATCGGTATTGTACCACTGTGATACTGCTAAAGGACCGGCTCAAAATTTCACATTTCATTTGTTACATTTATGTCTGGAACCTAAAATAAGCTTATAAAAAGATACCTATTGACTTGTGAAAAGGGGCTTACCCTGAAAGGGGATTCAGTCTAGCCCTTCCCAGAGTAGTAAAAGATCCTTTCTTCTTTATTCACCTTACTCAGTGCTGGCTTCAAAAATTTTACATTCTACCATGTATAGTCCAGTCTTGTAGTAGAAAAGGTGAGTTTTGCAGGTGGCTGCATGTGCTATTTTGTACAAGGCAAATATCTTTGTCGGCTTCACCAGGAACATGGAGAAGGGAGGAAATTAAATTACTTGTGTGAGATCTCCCTCCCATCAGGTTGTTCAACGGGCCTGTTATTAGAAATCCCAGCCCAAGGATTATCAGGAGTCATAGCTGAGAAAACCTTGACGTCAGGGCGATTTCATAAGATTCATGCTGAATGTGAAGCTTCTTCACAACTGTCTGCTAGCTGAGTCTGTCTTCTTCAGAAAATAAAATACTGTTTCCCACCGCCCCTTTCCAGTGGGGAAATTGTGGATAATTCTGTCATATGAAAGTCATTCGTTGTAACTCTTCTCCAAAAAGTGGCCAGAGTCAGGGTAGTTTGCACAATGACAGTATAAATGAAGCTGTACTTCAGCTTCAAAATTTTCTATCAAAATGATTCTCTGTGACACAAGAAACTGAACTGTAACCTGTTGGTTAGCTGATGTATGTCTTTGTTTTTGTCCTTGGACTTTCCCTATGAGCAGCTTTATGCTGGAATAATAGGTGATAACTTTCCTTTTCACAGCAAAAGAAGAAATACCTGAAAACAGGAGCTCTAAACGGTACTCTCAGGACTCTCCACCGTATACTGCTCCTCTTTCCCCTAAGCTTCCCAGAAATGATGCTCATCCATCTGAAGGTAATTACATTATGTCAGGATTATATATGAGGATTATTTATGGTTTCAGTATTTCCAGTAAAAAAGCACTGAGTTCAATGTATGTGTCTGGTTTGTCTCTAGCCTTTGACAGGTCAGGGTGAAAGTATGTTAATTATTGATCACTGGCGCAGATTTTGCACTTAGGGAAGATCTAATGCTGGCTCCAGCAGTCCTCCCCCTAAACCTGCTAGCCTTTTTTGTGAAGGGGCTCAGGCAGATAGGTGAGAGATGAAGCCTCAGGCTTCATATATGGCTATTTAGCAGAAAACCAATTGCCTCAAAATTGATTAGGAGATAAACTGGGAGCAACTCTTAATAACTAGGCTGCAGACATTAAGTGAGTAAGGGTGAAGCTTGGTGATACAATTCAGCTGAGTTCATGGCTAGCTGACACTGAAAATTGTGCTGCTCCTGCTTTCCTTGCCTCCCTTTCCCTGCAGTGGGTTCCAGGCCCCCAGCTG
Source organism: Merops nubicus (assembly GCF_000691845.1). Lineage (NCBI taxonomy): Eukaryota > Metazoa > Chordata > Aves > Coraciiformes > Meropidae > Merops > Merops nubicus. Next base: position 4,874 of record NW_008631103.1, on the reverse strand, counting down.
GGTGGCCAGCTGAAGCAGTAAGCAAAAGCACAGAAAACACTTTGGTGAAGAGTAGTTTGCAGTTTACTTCTCTGGGCTGACTCACCGTGGGCTCGGGTGAGTGCAGGGAAGGGCTGAATAGAACGCAGCTGTGGCCAGGGGAGCAGTGAAGCCTCCTTGTGGCAGCTGGATCTTAGATTGCTTTAGCTCGCTGATGAAGAGCACCTTTTCCTGTGCTGCAGCTCAGCTGCAGCTACTGTGCATGTTTCTAGTCCTAGTCTGCCTCAGATGTGAGGTAAAGCATCTAGGTTTAAACCCCAGTGAGAGAGACTTAGAAAAATGTGGAGTTTTTTCACTCACTTGCTACATAACTGATTAAGCCACTCTAACTTGTTGATGTTTATTAGTCCCATTTGATACATTCTCTCCTTGCAAGATATTTACATAGCATTTCCAAAGACTTTTTTTGAAATATAACAGAGATTAGTTATTTCTTCCTTCGTGTTATTTTTTTTCTTCTTTTTGGAGATCCTGGGATCATTTTTTGTCTATTGGCATCAGTGAGGCCAGAATTATAGCTTTTTCTGTGAAGATTAAAAAGTCATAGGACTACAGTCAAAGCAAAAGAGGATATAAAAACATTCAGATTGATGGTGTTTTTAAAATGGTGCATCCTATTATTTTATATATATGTAGTGTGTTCACTTCTTTTTATATAACAGCAGCAGGAAATACAGTTCTGCATTGATTATTGATGTCTGTATTTTTCCAAAAGAAGTACTGGCTTAATTCCACAGCTATATTGTCCACCTAAGTCAGATATTTCTGGTAGGTAATTTAATAATTATGGAGCACTTAATTATACTCAGATTAAGTTTTTTCAGTTAGAACAAAATAAATGTTTGAGTAGATCTGCATTATCTTGCAAGATCTTCCTTAAAGTAAACATGTACGCACATAACATTCTGCTTTTTAATTCTTGTTTTCTAGTGGATCCCTTTTACAGCTGAAGTCAATGTACTCCTTAAAGTACATTTTAAGATCCATAGTTCATTATAAAGTGCAGTTACTTGGATAAAAAAATAATTGAGTGTTTGGCCGTAGTTCCAAAGTTCTGAGTTTGCACTTTGTGGATTTCAAGAGGCAAAGTGTTCTCCAGAGTTGTGTGTTTCCCTTTAGGGCAATGTCCTCTGCTGAAAATCTGGAGGTAATTTTATAGCAGTCAGTCATGGGTTGGTTAGTAAGATCTGCCCCAAAAAAGTTCTGGTTCCATTGAGACATAGTTGTCTTGAACGAGTTGTTTTAAAATATCATTAGAAGGCAAAATGGAATAATTGTGGGAGAGGGTCTTTCAAATGGTTAATTTTCCTTTGAATCCGTTCAGGGATACGTTGTGCAGATTTTACTCTCTTTCCTGCTCACTAACAGCTTCTTCTTGAAGTTATGAAAGATCAAGGAGGGGGGAGTGGGGAAAATCTCGGTCTCCTTCCCCCCGAAAATAGTGTTCTTACTACCGTGGCCGATGACATCATTCCTGTTATACGTATGAGGCAGAACAACTGGCTTCTAATTCCCAGAGGAGCTTCAAGAAAACAAAATGTCTGATTCCTGCTAAGGCCTTCAGTGTTTAAACAGTCTGTCATCCTTACATGTGAAACATAAGGCCTTTTATTGGCCTTTTATTAATCTACGCAGAGATCAGGCATTCTGCAGTGGAACCTCCTGTCTCTTTCCATACCACTGTTCCTCACAACTGCTCAGGGTGCCGAGGTAGGAGAAGTGTGTCATTCATTGCTCCATGGATTGCAGAGTTCCTTTTCATAGATGCCAGTTTTGAATCAGTCATACCAGTTGGCCACTTTTTCAGCAAGATTGTAGCTATGTTTTGTTTGTAGAGAAGCTAGATGGACGGAGAGGGAAGTGGATTGGACAATAGCTGCTGAACAGAAGCACCTTCTCTAAAAGATGATGGCCCTGGGAAATAGGCCAGCTTTTCCCCTTTGTGTATGTGAGCTGAAAATTCACAGTAAGATAAGTCCAAATGTTGCTATCTTGGGGAAATAAAGCAGAGTTTATCTTTCCTAGACCTATTTACTGATGCTTATTTTACGATATATAACATCAGAGAGAAATCTGGGTTGTAATTGGAATAAATACCATGAAATTATGTGGTAATACAGTCAATTTTTTTTTAAAGATGCTGTTGTGGTTTGAGGCTTGGAATGGGGGTGTGACCTTCCAGCAACTGGGAGGACCCCGGGTGGGTGTGAAACCATTGTATTCCCTCCCCTTCCCACACACACTCTGATAAGAGGCAGGGAGTGGTTTCTTATTTCACTCCTGCCTTGGAGCTCGGAGAGGAAAGTTCTCCTTTCACTCCGTGGGACCCTGGAACCATTTCTGAGGGTTTTGTATATTTTATTTTTTGTATTAGTCCCCTAATCTTTGTATATATTATTTTCCTTACCTCCCTTTTTCATTTTCTGTTCCTTGTTGAACAATATACTTCATTTTTTTTTCAATAGTGTCTCTCTCTCGAGAGAGAGAGGGGTGGGAAGAGGCGAGTACATAGTTCTGTTCTGTGTGGGTCCTGCCCTGAACCCCTTTTTACACGGAACCAGGACAGATGCATCTTCATAAATCTTGATAAGGTTACATAAAACAATTCTTTTTTTAAACCCCTGTATTTAGGACCCCTGCTTGTTGACTGTAACTACAGCTATAACTACTATGTGCTTAAATATTGTAGTCAAAGCTTTCTTTTGGGATGTGCTGTCTCCATTGTTTCATCCTACTTTTCAAGACTTCTGAAATCTGAATCTACAGGTTCAGTCAGTTAACCTTTAAGGTCCTTCATGTAGCTTTGCTGTAACTATTTAAAGTATCACCTCTGCTTTTTGGACTGAGATTTCTGCTAGTGGTTTCATTCTTTGCAGTTCTGATTTTCTCTTGGTTGGCTGACGTTTAATTTTATAGTGCTATCATTGACTATGTTTCAAAATCTCTCTGAAATTCTACAGAATGATGCCTTTTACTTTTCGTTTTGATAAATTACTGCAACTGCTTCAAGCTGACAAATGTAAAGAAGTTATTTTTCTTGTTTGTTTTCTTTGAAAACTTCAGTAGCCATTTCTTTGCTTTTGTGATGCAAATCTAACAAACTAGAAAGTTTTTCAGTGGTTGTTTTGAGATTTGTATATGTGAAAGGGAAAGGCTGGTGCCCTTAAAAGCTGCTTTATTCCATGACTATCAATTTTAGTAAGAGATGTTACATTGTCTTGCAGATTTTCCCTTACAGAATTCACTAAGTAGGGAGCTGTGTCTTAGTGCCTTTGTTCCCTTTCAGGATTCTGCTGTCTGAAGACCAAAATACACTTAACAGTTCTTCACTCCACTCCACTTTTAAACAGGTTTCAGCAGAGAACACAAGACATCATGAAGAATGCTTGAGAAGCTCATTGGGGTTTTTAGGAAAATACTCTTCATTTAGTTTTAATTAGGTATTTGTCCAAGAAATTCTTGAAAGTTGTCATATTTAAGAAGGGTAGTAAAAGGCTTATTTCAGGAACTTGTTTTGCAGAACATGCCAGTTCTTATTTCAAGGAATATGCTGCTTCACTAGCATATGTTTTATAATTTCACTAGAGTAATTTTCAAGATGGTAGTGTGGGGTTTACACTTCTGTGAACCTGTTAGCTATATTTTCCATCTCTTAAATCTCCTGCCAAAGCAGCATTTGTTTTGTACAGATTTGTACATCGTGCTTCCAACTTCTTTCTTGGACTAGGTATTGGCCTGATGGAAACAGAGAAGAATACAGATGAATGCTAGAGAAAGGCGTGGAGGTCACATTGATTTGGCTTTTTTTCCCCATCACATAGCATGTTTCTCCCAGTCAGACCTGAGTTCAGTTGACTGAGACTAGAATTTTCAGTCTCCCTTACTGAAAACTGATTTTTAAATTATTTTTTTTTAATGTGCTCATTGGGTTCAGTAATGTACATGTATCTTTAGCTTTCCGGAGTCTGTACTCAGAGACCCTGCCCTGTGCAAAGAACTAACTGTGTGTAGATACAGCTTTGTGACCAAAACATGTCATGGTAGTGTGCTTTACCTGGCACTCACAGCCTTCTGTAACTTGTAGCCTGTCACCTGTTCAATACTGAATGATGGTATCTGTGTCTGAACGTGTTGGGATCTAGAGATGGTAATTGTCCACTTGTTTTGTTTATGAAGTTAGTGAGTCCCTCTGCTGTCCAGAACAAATTAAACAATTGTCAGTTAATGTGATAGATTTTATTTATATTAAAAACTCCTCTCAAGATAAAAGTAGCACACTTTTAGTGGTTAGCTTTTTGGGAATATGTTTGACAAAAGAAAATTAAAATGCTTGACACATCAGTATTAATGTCGGAAAATTTTACCCCCCAAAATTTCCACTGTCTCTTCTCTGTTTGTAGTATTTAACAAATACAACTGAAATTGTGGAAGAGTGTCTCAAACCTGACGTATTAAATCTTTTGCAACAAAAAATGCTTTTAAAATACAGTAAGAGCCAAATGATTACTTGAGGAAAAGGGACAAACATTCAGCAGCCATGATTGTCTCACAGGAGATTTGTTAACAGGTTTACAGGCTGTCAGTATCTTCAAGAGAACATAACAAAGCATTGAATTAACAAAGATATATTGTCCATCACTTTGAACACTGAATATTGGCACTTGCTTTTTGTGTTCAGAAACATTACCTATAGAAGAAAACAGCACTTCCAAAGATCACCGCTTTTCTGAGGACTCCATGGATTCCGCACTTAGTTGTGTAAATCCTTCCAGCCCAGCCCGTCGGAACTCCACGGAACGTCGCGCCTCAGGGGGCGCAGCGTATTACAGACAGTG
>NW_008631102.1:0-11604 GCF_000691845.1 Merops nubicus | reverse complement strand
ATTATATAATTAATAAAAATTCTTACACATGAATGTACTAGAGAACATAAAATGCATTGAAAAGTTACCAAAGGGAAGGTTTTTAGATCAAATCACATCAGATAATATCCATGTTTCATAATAAATTCATATAGATAGTAAAGAACAGAAAATCTCAGTGAACTGTGGGAAGAAGTTTATCCCAAAATTGTTGTTCCATTTCTGACCTAATTTTTTATCCCTAATTTTAAAGGGAAACTTGCAAATAAATCTTGGAACTAAAACTAGCAGCACCAAAAGATATAGCAAGAATGAACTCAGTGGAAAGACTGGGTTTGTGACATCTTACAGTTTTCCTCACACCTCTGTCTATGATCACTGTTAGTTTTTGATAGGTAATAACTACCTCTCTTGCTGTTCCTCCAAAGCTAATGACTTACTCTCTTGATAATACTGTCTTCAGCTCCATGGCTGCTAGCCATTCTCGTCTCTCACTTTATCTAGCTGATAAACGTAATTGTTAGAGTCAAAGCAATTGTACTCAATTTGCATTTGTTGTGATTTAGCATGAGTTCAGTTCTGTGTGTGAATTTATCCCTTTAACTATACCAGTGTGGCTAATAAGTGATATTACTTTTTTCTGTACTTTTCCTTCTGCTTTCCAGCTAGTTACTTCGGTTAGATTTTGTCCGTCATGGGGGAAAGGTGGTGAGAAGATGATCTACACTTTCATATTATCTACATAGATTTTCAATGAGCCTGCCAAATCATCAGACTGTAAACACAGATTTGGTAGCAGCACTGGTTTGTGAAATTCCTATCCAAACTTTATAATTGTCGCCCTTTTGCCTATTACAATTGAGTTTTGTATCACCAGATAACTGAAATAACACATTTTAAATTTAAATAAATAAAAAAAAAAAAAATACAGACCCTAGCCAGTGATACAGATTATACAGTTTACACAGTTTACAGGTGAACTCTGCCTGTTGGGTGCAGATAAATAGCCAGGAAAGTTAGGATTTCAAGCTGTCTGTATTGTTTTGAACCTGGTTCTTGATGAACTGCAATCAGTTGTCCTCCGAGGTTTATTTACAGTAAGATCTAGGAAAACCAGGCTTGTAAATAGCAGTGTCACTTTTATGAGAACAGATTTATACTTTTTCTTTGCATTTCTCATCAAGTTGGCCACAGAATTCCCCCCTACATCATTAGTACTCTCTCACTAGATGAAAAAAAAATTTACCCTATGTCCCATCACATGAACAAGTGATGTCTAATTCAGAGCCTTCATATATTTAAGAACAATTTAGTTAAATGAATGGTTTTTTTTTAATATGACAGGGTTTGTCCATGTCTTTCATACCTACATGAAAAGATCCCATGATTACAGTCCATCCTTGTATTGTGGGCAATTTATGCCTTTGTTTGGAAAGCATATATATTTTAAGCAGAGAATAAAATAGGCTATTGAAAATTTAATAGAAGATTTTACAGAAAGACCTCAGCTTGCATTCTTACTTTCTGTCAGTTTTGTAAAACCTAGTCTTCATTTTGGCAATACTGATTTCACATCTTCTGTAACTGGTATTAAGTTATATCATTTGCAAGTTAATAAGGATGAGGTGCACATGTAAGACAGAATTTAGCACCATGTACTTCATTAGGCATCTCACCTTCCCTGCAGTGTGTTAAGATGTTCTCATTTATATGAAATCCCCACAAAAGACTGCCATGAGAACCTATTTGCAACACAGTTGTGAACTCAGGAACACTTGCCAAAGAAGTAATAACTTTACTGTAGACAAATAAGGGAAAATCAAATATGTGGACTGTCCCATTATCTCACTTCTGGATGTGAGAAAGCATTAGTCAGCTTTAGAACTGAAGTAGGAAAGGTTAAAACAAATCTTGAGATAACATGTAGTAGATAGAACTAGAAAAAGGCCTATTGCAATGAATTCTAAAGTATTTTGAAAATTAGTAGTATATTAGGTCTATTTGGTATTCTCATATGAGAGGATAATTGCAAATGATGAAAAATACCAATAACATAAACTGTTTACTGAGAATACAGTATGGTTCAGTAGTGGATAGATTCAGTTTCTGAAACAAATTTCTGATTGTGCTAAAATGTTCAGCAGTAAAATAGGTATCTTATAGGTAGTATATAAATTAATTTGGCCAAATATTTATGTAAAAGCAAATATAAATTATGCTGCCTGAAAAATAAATACCTTTAATGTGTGGATTAAACATTCATGTCACTTAACACACAGGTTCTAAAAATAATATAGACTACTTCCTGATGTGAATTCTCTTCACAGGATTCTGCTCTATCTGCCCTATCTGCATCCTTTTATGCACCCAGGCCTACTCATTCACTTGAAATTAACTCTGTATGGAAAGATTAAGGGTGCTCTGTTTCCCTGTGAATAGTAAGGAATTATGTCTGCAAAGAGATCAAGTGGTGTGGCTCTAGGTCTGTTTTCAAATGCCTCTAGAGCAAAGGGAGTGGGGTGGGTATAAGTCTCTCTTCAGAGACCTTCCATCAGTTTGGCACTACCGTAAATTGGAATCGGTGAAGTGAGATCTGTAACTTGATAAAAAAGAACATGCTTGTATTCAGAAGTCTGTATAGGTTCAGTAGTATAAGAAATAGGAATCTGTGGAAAGCAACGGAACGTGCATTTTTCAGTCAATAATTGATAGAGACAACACAATCAGGAAATTGCTTCAGAAGCTAGAAACAACTCAGTGATACAGCATGGGTTGGAAATTATTTCCCTTAGATTTTTTTTTCATATAACATTGAATTTCCATATGCCAAAAGAAATGTTTCCCCACAGACATTTGTAATGTTATCTTGAACAAAAGATTAGTGACTTCTTTATACATGGTGATAATAGGATCTATTTCTCTGACCACTGCAATGTTACCTTCATGTAGATTTATAGAACTGTGCTTTTGTGCTTTCGGGAAGCTCTGCAAAAATCTATACTGAATTAAAGAACATGTTCTGAAACTTTCTGTGATACTTGTAACTTACTCCAATGTCTTTCATGGAATTTTTTAGCTTTTTCTCTTACTAGAAATCAGTACTTTAAGCTCTAAACATAAAGTGACATTCAAAAGGAAGGGACTTTAATGTAAATGTTTTATTAAGTCCAGTAGGAAGTTTGCTTCAGTAAACAGTAAAAAGGATGATAATGTTTGATCCTAAAATTTTTGAATGCTTGGATCTAAGAATATAACATATATCCTAGGATACCCTAAGATTCAAGAGTTTCGTTTTTTAAATTGTTTTGCTGTAATGGTTTTCAGCATAAACAATTTATGCAGCATTGTTGGAGAATTACCTCCAAATTAAATAGTCATAAATAGTGATGCAGGGCACAGTAAAATAATGAATGTCTTACAGAGAAATAATACAAGCCTTTCTTTCGTAATGTTGTACTTACTTCTTTTGATGATACCTGATGTTTTCAGTGTTTTTTTGAGAGTTGACAGGCCATGTCCACCTAGAGTTCTTTACTGTGGTTACTGAAAACTGTACACTTAAATCCTTAAAATTTAAGAGCTTCTATGAATGAAAATAATTTTTAATGAGCCATACTCTGTGTTTAAATGACAGCTGATTCAAAAGTACTAAATGTCATTTGCTCAGTGACTATATGCTCTGTATATGAATATTGCTCATTTTTCATTACTCTAGTTGACCCTTTCTCTGCTTATATTTAAACCATAAGATGAAAGTAAGGATTAAAGTAGGAAGTGTTTGCTGTAACTGAGAGGGCATTGCCACTTTTCAAGTGTATTATCTCTGTCTGAGCTCTTTGCAGACGTCCTTCATCGACATCCTTGATGATCTATTAATTAATTTTTGTGAACATTCATAAAGTGATCAAGAATATTAATAAAAAATTAGCTGGATGTAAAATCCAACTGGGTAAGAAGGCCTCTTTTATCCCATTAAAATACAACTACTATTTTTATTTTGCTATATGTTTGAAAAAGTTCTTGTTTGTCAGTGGCGATTTTAATTTGTATTTTCATTTCAGAAGGATTAAATCTCAACTAAGTAGACTAAAAATTATGTACAGGTCATAAACTGCACATAATAACAAGCATATGATAATTTATCAATCTCTTTGTATATGCCACCACTTTGTATGCATTCACTCTTTTACATATATTTAAGCTAATAAAGTAGAAGGGTCTATTATACTATCCAAACGGATAGTCACCCTGCACGACTCTGAAGGTACATTAGCACTGTCCAGTCTTAACAGCAAGCACAGAACCTCCTCACACGTCTGTTTAGGCAGTGTTTATTACTGGACTCTGACACATCATTCTGTCTATGTATATAATAACAGATTATTAGATTTTCAGTGTAATGGCTACTAGATAAAAAATAGGGGTTTAGTTGATTCTGATGCTGTATGCAGTGATGTGATAGTCATACGGCACTGCGTATCAGTATTGCTCTGTTAACTCCTTTTAAGTGTCTTCCTTGACTCTTCCTGTGGTGCTGATGGTACGGCCAGTTTTCTGCTAGTTTTATAGTTCACTCATCCAGTCCACATGTCCTTCATTTGGCTACCAGGATACAGCGGGAGATTGTATCCAAAAGCTTTGCTAAGATGAAGATAAATTACATCATCTGCTCTCCTTTCCATCTACAGAACCAGTCATTTGATTATAGAAACTGTTACTTTAATCAGTTGTGATTTGCTAAAAATCACCTTTTTGTCCTCTTTGTCCTAAAACTAGAATATTAAATAACATCAGCTGCAAATGAGTTTAACACAACATATTTAGAATATTAAACCAAAAATTTAATATTAAGTCTTTCAACAGAGAAAACACTGTTTGCCTTGCAACGGAATAAATTATAAATGCTTGCTGTTAGCTTTTGACATTTTAATGAGTTACATTTAAATTTCCCCTCCACAGGAGGTGGGATTGGAGGAATAGATTACAAATAAACGAGAAGTAAAGTAATATGTTAATTATTAATGCCTCTGTGCTGCTTTGTAATTATTAGATTAATAAAGTAGCCTCAGGGAAGCCCCTTGGTATTAACTTTTAAACTGAATTTGGGGAGAATAACTGAGTAGACCATGGAACATCTGCACGTGAAATGAATTATCAGAAATAGAGCAGATGAACAACAACATTTTCCTATATAGGTTCAATTATTTTTTAGGCAGTAAGTACAATAGAACTTCAGATCAATTGATATATCGCATGATATAGTCTATACACTGGAAAGTATATAGGAAGTCAAAACATTTGTATCTTGTGCTCAAAATACAAAGAAATATAGGCAAATGAAGAATTGAGAGGAACAGGAAGAATTAACTAGAGTCTAAAAAAGATTTAACTCTGGAAACATTTCAGCAGTAATCTTTACAGTATTTTGGATTTCTCTGAAATCATTGTATTTGGGATAAAGTAAAGGTTACATTCACAAAGCAAAATCAAACAAGTGACTGGTGACTGTCTTTTACTTTGAAAGTATCGGCAGTATTGTATTGGTTTGAGTGAGAGACGTATCTACTGAGAGGTCATGCTAGTAAAACAAATAGGGATCCTTATCTGCTTTTTTTTTTTTTTTTTTTTTTTTTTTTCCCCAAGAGCCATGTGTTAGATGTTAATAGCAAAGGTAAATGTTTTTCAACCGTAATACTAAAGATTCTGACCACCAAGATAAAAAAATGGTATTTGCTTAAAATCTAATTCTGTAAATTTAGATGCAAAAAGAACCTAAAACTTACATAAAACAAACTTTGGAGTACAACTGTTCCATGGGCAAAAGGTCATAAAAAAAGACAGTAAATGCAGTTGATATACTTCCATATTTATTATGACTGAAATTGAAGCTTGTGGTCTCTTATTTTGATAATACCTTAACATGAAATGTAGCCCTAAAAGATACAGGGTGTTAGTTATGACTAGATCATAGAAGAAAGCATACTGCATGGAATAAATTTCTATCTTAAGACTATTAGTCTCTGTGCCTTAGCTAGCTAAGACTCCTGCAGTAGGCAATGAAAATAACTGTGCCTTGTTTCGGTGACTTTCTTTGCAGATGATTTTAATCTCAGAGAAAGGTTTGTTTCCATACAGTATTAACAGTATTTATTGCTTTTGTTTCAATAAGGTATGTCATAAACCCAAATTAGAAAAGGTCTTTCTTGTTTTAAAGGAAGTTCCCTGTGCTTGCCTTCTTCTGCAGCCCAAAAGCTTGACGATACAAGCCAAGCTTGTCTTATATGAAGCTGCAAATAAGTTTTAAAGTTTGATCATTATCCCCTGAGATATTAACATACTTTAAAAATGTTGTAGCAGATAATAATCCTGGTTTAGGATAATCTTGTAGTGATACAGAACTCTGCTACTAAAGATGCAGTGAGCTAGTTAAGTGGCACATTCAATAACACTGCTAGAGAAATCAAAACAAATTTCATGGGCCATATTTCAGAAACTCATAGGATAAACTGTGTTAAGTGTCATATTAGCTGGATATCTTCATGGTTTAATAATGTAGTAATCATTATCTTCACAGAGCACAGTGTGTGGAACAGTAGTTAGCACAGAGGTAAATTCGCTAGGATAACTAAATCGCTAAAAGCATTGCCAGATGCAGTACGTGCTCTCAGGGTTACATGACTGGGAGATCTGCCATGATGCTGCACGCTGGTTCCCCACTCATTCCCAGGGAGTGCAGCTGTGTCTGTCATAGCTTATTTTTAGACGAGTCTAAATTTTTGCATGTCTTATGTTGTTCAGTAGAAACATTTCAAAACCAGAATGTTGATAAAAACAGTGTTGATAGAGGAATTTTAAAATAGTTTGGATGGAGGGAGGAAGTGGCAGAATGGGCTCATCCATAAGAGAGAGGAAGAAAGGTCACAGAAAGAATTGAAATAGATTCTAGTGATGCTCCAGACTAAATCTTAATGTTATGGAAAGCACCATTATGGTAGTGTTTTCTTATAAATAGAAAAAAAAAAAAAAATCCTGTTACTCAGCATAGTGTCTTTGTCATCAGAGTAAATCCTCTTTCCCCTACTTACCCTCAGTTCTCCTACTGCTGGGGTGTGGAAGAGATGCTTAAGTGTCTGTATCCATGTGTTTGTGGAATATTTACCTTTGCTGTCATCTCCTTCACCTAGAGGCAGCAGGAGCAGCTTGTCCGAGATCTTCCAGTCTTACGGATATCCTACCTCTCTCCTAGTCTCTTCCAGACTCTGTCCTTCTTGGGATGAGTAACTTACCTCTTTCCTCTCCATATTTGAATGAAACAGTCTGAGATGAACAAGACAGACTAAAAGGAGAGGGAACAAAGTGTAGTTGCTGATCAGGAGAGTAAAGGCATCTTCTATACTTCTCTTGTCATCTCTCAAAATCCCCACTAGGCCTTACAGTTCTTGTGTTCCCACAGAATCCTATTTCTTCTCCATTGGTTTCAATACCTTGGAGTAAATCATATATCCTCTTTTCTGTGATAGCAACTGTATTTCAAAACAGTGAAGAAAGTACTGCTTTAGTCCTCACAATATTTTTCTAACAGGAATTGTTATTAAGGTTTATTACGAATATTTTAAAGGTTACTAAAATGTTAAGGTAATTATTCCTATTATATCTTGTGCCACAAAAGTTTATTATGATGGAGCAGCCTTTTCTCCTCTTCTCAGAGCAATGAGTTCATTATTTTCTGACTTTAAAGAAAAATACCTCATATTTGTACAAAGCCACTAAGAACACAGATATCTGTGAGTATTTGGGTCAGAGCTCCATCTGGAAAACAGAAGCAACCACAGCCTTTATCACTGAGTTGTGGAACTGTTTTAAACATGACCAAAAATAAATAAATAAATAAGAAAATGTTATACTGGTGAGATTGAAATTTAGTTCTACCGAAAAGGTAAAAAAGACAGACTGTTATCTGAGAATGCTATGATATATTTTAATCAATTTTATCAGTAAGATTGTAGTGCATAGCTTTCATTGCCAAGTCAAGTTGGAAAATGGAGTAACATTTCCAGTTAGTATTATTAAAAGAAAAACACATGGCTCTTTAAAAGTATAGAAAAAGAAAAAAAAATATGAAAACTAGAAATGTATATTTCCAATCTTGATTCTTCCTTATTTGTGTAGAAATCCATAAAAGTCATCCTGTCCCTTCTTTACCTTGACAAATGTTACACTTGCACACAGTTCTAGTGCAAATGCTAAGGATAATAAAAAAAGGATGCTTGCAGACTAACTGTATTTGGAAGTATCAAATCCTTTCCTAAATAAGAACCTTTTCTCTTCCCTATAGGTTTCTCTGTTGCTAATCCCAAAAGTGAAACTCATTAGTTTAAACTACAGTGCTATTTTGATATCAAGTCAATCAAGCAGTAACTTCTAGTCACCCTGACCAGAAGACAGAAAGTATGATCCACCACTAGAAACAAATGTAACATTTAATCTCCCTAGTATAAAAGTTTGTGATAGTTACTCAGATGATGTCAGCACAAACAGGATAAATGGAAATTGCAGGGCTATAAAACAGTGGTTTAGCAGTAGTAGTGTAGGTTATCTGTCATCCAGATTACCAAAGAACCGAGTACAGATTGTGCAATAAATCTATGAGCAATAAGAAAATGTTCATATTGTTAAAGTTGCCTTAGTGTAAAAAAGACGGCCCAAGTTTTTATTAGCTTAGTATTTTAATCATTAGTTTAAGTGCAGTAACACGATGCTGTCCTTGCAATGCCAGTGCAATTCACATTATTATTCCTGTGTAAACCACACTTCTTAAAGTAATGAAACAAATAATGTTTATGTGTGTGTTTTGGCTGTTTTTTGTTTTTTTTTTTTTTTCCTTAGGGGGGGCTATATTAGTGGCTGATGCAGCTATTATATCAAGCACCTAGGCAAAATACTAAAAACAAATTGCAAAAAAAGATCTGATTTGGATTTCAGGTAACAGAAAAGTATCTTGTACTTGGACCAGAGAAAAACAAATGAGAAAAAAATACTCAGAAGAGTGACTCTAACAATGTTTTTACCACCAAACAAACCTTGCATAGAGAAAACAATTTGGAGTATCACCCTACAGATATTCATGTAGCTGCTAAAGGACTGTAAAAGATCAGACAAAACATTTGGTACCTGTATAATAGCAGTATAAATATTTTAATCTCTATGCATACTTGTACTGCACTAAAATTGATACAGGAGGAATGTTTGCTGTACCATTACAAAATAAATATATCATAAATTAGATGGTTTTAGACATTGAAGTCATGCAAATGTATCAGAAATTCTCTTTAAATGCTGACTATTCATTATTCTTAAGGGAGAATAAACATCATAGTCTTGCTTTAAGCAGAAATTCTCTATAATATTTCAGGACAACCCTGGTGTTATTTGAGTGGTTCAAAAATTCTGAATGAGACCTTATTAAAATATTAACTTTCTGTATCATGTAGGTTTCATCAAGATTTTTAAAACTTTTACACATGTGAAATATTTTTGAAGAAATGCATAGATTCTGAAAATTTCACCATTTTAAGGGTTGAATTTCTAAATTCTAAATTTCCACACTAGATGGAATCAAATGGTCCTAAGTGGCCATAAGAGCTGCGAAAAGAGAGCTCATGAGTTTGTAACAAATTTGGTTGTTAACTGTGGATCTGTGTTTTCAATGTTGAATAGAAAAGTTTTCTAAAAGTTAGGTTTCCATTTAGGGTGATTCAAAATGCCTATAGATTTTTTAGTTTTCTTCTCATGTAGAAAATTTACACAACCTGTTTTCTGATAATTGATTACATACAGAGTGGAAATAAAATTACTTAGTGCAAGTATTTAATATTTGGTCATTTTAATATTGTAAATTGAAAATGTACTGCATGCTGGAATTATTTATAACTAGTATTATATTTACAATCAAAACTGATGCCATAGAACTATGGCAATCACAGGATGAAAGACAGGTTTAATGTAGTCTATAAATTGCAAGGAAAATACTATACTGGAAGAATTATCGCAAAATTGTTCTTTCCTTTGTCTTTAATGTTTTGGGGTTCTTTTCAACTCCACAGTCAAATTTGGTATTCTAAATAAGTGGATAAAAATCTTACTTCATTAAGTCCTCGCTATTATCTTTTTTAAAGGAGCTACTTTCAAGGTAACTTGAAATTATGTTGGCTAATGACTAGGGAGAAGGTAATAGAAAAAAATCCTCAAAGATAGTTACCTATAACTGGATCCTCAATTTAGTAGATTTTGTTGCTTGGATCTTTTTTTTTTTTTCTGTTTCTGGTACTAATCAACTCACAGTGTAATTCACCAATTTTAATTGTATTTAGTTGCTTTATTTCCAATGCAGTTGTTGAATAATTTGGATGCTTACAGCACTTAGTATTTTAAAGTAAGAGTTTTTTAAAATTCCTGATGTATGCAGTAGCATAATTAAAATAAGGGAACACAAGATAAAAGGAAAAATACAGAAATGAAAAATTTTTTTCAGATGGTTCTGTATGACTTATACATTTCTGAGGCTTCTACTTCCTTTTGTGGGAGTTCCCTCACTGTTGGAAAAATTCCTTTGCTTTGAACTTCAGTGTGTGACAGTGAGACCTATTAAGACTTTATGAAATGTGACATAGTATGGAGTTCCAAACAGAATAGGTTGCACAGAGCTACCACTGGCAGGGCAGTAGCATTATCATACTTTAGAGCCTCCTTTGGCTGTCAGGTTATGCTTCACTTGTTAAATCCCCATAATCAAACAATGCTAAACCAATATAAAATGTGGATCTTGAATTCTATTCCTGAAAAAGATACAGGTGAGCTATTAGTGGCAAAATAAAATGTGCTAACATGGTTATAAATATTGTTTTCCTAGAGGTCTCAAAGATATCACTGTCAACTGTAATGCAGCAGAGAACTCGAGATCTGACTGATCAATCATTTCATCTCCTTGTGTAGTAAAGAAGTAAAAAGAGACTAATAAACTATCTCCCTGTAGACTCTAGCTTCATATGATAGGTAGAAATATCCATCAATTGTGGCAAAAAAAAAAAGTGATTGAAAGAGCTAAGCTTGGGGGTTTAGATATTTTTTAAATGCAAAGTTTTAAATTAAATTAAAAAATATAACTCGTAGCATACATGTGTGAGTGGTTTCTCTACTTATGGTTATTATGAAAACTCTTTGCATACATATTCACTGAACTTAAAAAAAAAAAAAAAGAGTAAATATTAATATAGAAGGATAGGAAAGAGAGATTTAAAAAAAAAAAAAAAGTCTTGGTATTTTCTCCAATAGTTTTAAAGGATATAATAAATTATAAGGTAACATAATTTTATTTCATGATACTTTTCCTGGTTCACATTAACATATATTTAAAAAATGAAGTCACATATCTTGCATAGTGAGTATTGAAGAAAATAGTAAAGGCATTTTCTTTACACAAAAAAGCATGCAGGGTATGAGGGATTTTCTTTAACATTCTTACTTCATTCTGTTACATTTAACTCTGAACTGATTCTTGATTCTGCTTATCAGTATCTACAGTGTAACAACTACGATGACAATTGTCACGAACCAAGGGATGGAAAT